>NC_056737.1:1074323259-1074623259 GCF_019279795.1 Protopterus annectens
TCGGCAGCAGATGTGTAACGTACTAGATAAAACAGGACAAACTGAGCTGATTTTGATAAAGGGGACTTGAATGCTCACATCAGGACAGACAGAACAGGATATGAGCATTGCCTCAGTCCACATGGGAGGCAACAGAAATAAAGAGGGACAGCCCATTCAAAACTTCTGTCTGGGAAATGACTTGATGGTGGCCAATACATAGTTCAGCCAGTGAGACATTCACAAGGTCACATACAAGAGTGGCCAGCATGCAACTCGGGTAGTCTGCCTCTTAGTAAGGAGAAGATATCAGGGTAGAATCACAGATTGCAAAGTTATCCTCAGTGAAATAGTCCACAGAATAAGTGACTGGTGGCCAGAATCGGCTGCAAACAGTGGTCAGAAGTGTCTCTAAGGTCAACAGAGACTAGACTGAAAACCTGGAAGTTGACTGGAGCAAAAGCACTTCGAGGAAATCCTCAGGACTTGTAGCACTTCTGAAAAAAAGGAAATAGGTGGAGTTAAAGAAGAACGGCAGCATCTCAAACCAGCAAGTGTGATGATGTGAAGGTTCTAGAACACAAACATGGCGGAGCCAGATACAGAACTAAGATACACATGGAAGGCTCATGGTAAAATCCAGGAAGCTATCGGAGTGGAGGAAAAAGTGGGAGACAGAAAAGATGGGCCAGGCTAAGAAAGAATGCTGTTTGACTAAAAATGTGGCTGAGAGCGCAGTTGCAGTAGCAAAGAACTAGGTGACAGAGGCACTCTACCAGCTTCTGGAAAGTGACTTAGCATATGGCACAAAGAAACTCTTATCAGGTTACAAGGCAATTACAAAAAGGTAAACAGGTTAGCCATCAGACATCATTCATTATGGATGTTAGAAACATCTTGCTCATTAGTGCACAGGACATCAAAAACTGATGGAAGGAGTACTCCCATCAGCTTTTGAATGAAGAAAATCCCATAGAAGCTGTACTGCCCCAGACACAGCCCAAGATGAAGAGGAAGAAGAACCCAGCCTAGAAGAAAGAACAGCACTTAGGAAAATAATGTCAGGGGAAGTAGCAGGCTCAAATGAGGTCACAGGAGATATGATTAAGATGTTGGGTGAGTTAAGGACAAACCGCTACTGAGGCTACTCACAGCAGTATGGAGAGAGAAAGGTGTATCCTAAACGACTGGGGAATAAGCATTTGTGTGCCAGTGTTCAAGAACAAAGAACAGTGTTTTGGAGCAACTGGAGAATTTGGACTAGGCTCCTTAATGATCTCCTAGTGGCCTGGATTTGGTGTTCTCAGTGCCACAGCATGTGTTCAATTCCCAGTCAGGGAATTTCAGTGAGGTTTCACAAGTACCAGGATGACTCTGTCATAGTTGATATGGGTGAAACATCCTGAGACATACCTCCCTGGATTGTATGAAGAGAGACACGATGAAGCTCTCAGACTGTGTGTCCCAGGCCAATATGAGCCTAGCATTACACAGCATTCTACTTTCCCTGAGGATGATGCCACAATATGAGCAGGAGATAACTGACTTTAATAATTGGCTTAGTTTTGCATGTCATTTGAAGGGGTACAATATTTGTCAGACTGGGAAGCATACTAGTGCCAGTGTTCCAGAACAAAGGGGACATTCACAACTTGGGCAGTATAGAGGTATCAAACTCCTATCCCACTGCATGAAAGTTCTGGAGATGGTGATTGATAAATACACAGAGTAGTAGAAAGTAAGATGGGAGATGAGAGATGAGCATTTGGATTCAGATCAGGATGTAGCACAACTGACTCAATGATTGCAATGAGACAGATACGTGATAAGAAGCTACAGATGAGGAAAGATTCAACTGGGTATTCCTAGACTTGGAAAAAGAATATAATAAGGTCTCAAGAAAGCTGCTTTGGGCAGTCCTGCAGTGGTTCAAAGTCCCAGAAACATTGGTAGAATTACTGCAGGCTATATACAAGGACCCAGTGACTCAAGTACAAACAGTGTTCGGTCCTGCAGAGGGATTCCAAGTGGGATTGGATGTACACCAGGGTTCAGCACTGAGCCCACTGCTCTTCTTAGTGGTGATGGACCAAACTGGTAATCAGGGGGGAGGAGACAGATCAACAAAGCTGGTATACACAGACAATATGGCATTATGAGCAGACTCTGAGCAAGAACGTCAGCAAAGGATAGGGCAACAGAATGAAAAACTGAAAGCACATGGGGTGAAAGTGGGTACAGATAAAGCAGTTGTAATGGCAGCAAATTGGGGAAATTGGAAGAATCTGAGAAATGAAGTAGAAGGGAAATTAGTGGAACAGATAAACAACTTCAAGTTTTTTGGGAGGGGTGGTAAGTCTGAATGAGGAGGTCAACGGTAGAATCAGAAGGGCTGCAGCCAATTAGCACAGAGTGTCAGGTGTAGTCTATGACAGAAGAATGCCAAAGGAGCTGAAAAGTAAGGTGAACAAAACAGTGGTGCAACCAGTACTACTGTATGGTACAAAAGCCTGGGCAGTAAAGAGAATTTAGTTGAAGTTAGAGCTGATGGAGATGAAGTGTCTGGAACAGATGGTAGGATGCACACTGTGGGGCAGTCAAAGAAATGAGGATGTAAGCACAGAAGCCAAAGTAGCCCCAATTGCAGAAAAGGTAAATAAATAGATTGCAGTGGTTTGGGCACATGTGCAGAAATGCAGAGGATAATCAAATGAAGAAAATTTGGGACAGACAGGAAGAAGGCAAAAGGAAATGAGGGCATCCAGCAAGGAGGTGGATGGATTGTGTGAGAGAAGACCTGCGACAGCCAGGCATGAGTGTTGAAGAAGGTAGGACAGTTACACTGACCAGAGAGAGATGGCGACAGTTAACATGACACCCTTGCCCTATGTAGAAAAATGGGAAAAAGGGGGGATGATGATGATGATGATGATGATGGGAGGATACGGTTGATAGACCATGCTTCTTTGCCAGGGTTGGACTGCCTCTATCCCCTCTAGGCTTTTGAATATTGGTTAAAACCTTGTCCACCCCATCAGGGCTGGCCTTACACTTAGGCGAATGAGGCAATTGCCTAGGGTGATGTACTTGCTATTAGGGATGGTCATTTTCCATTTGTTTATTTTTAGAGCAATGTTTCTTTGCTCTAACAAGCAGGTTGATAAAGAAGGTAGTCCATTGGAATGAAAATGTGACCAGTGTGCTCCAGGGGAGCTGTGCTGCAGCTGACTTGAAAACATTCTGAAAACAATGAAGTCAGTTTACATCAGGTTAACCCAAAACGTTGCGAGGTCACAGGAGTAGACACCTCACAACTTTTAAATGTAGGTGCCTAGCCACCTGAAGGAGTTCTGTCTTCTTCTTCTTATTTATTTACAGAAAATAAATAAATAAATAAATAAATAAATAAATAAATAAGCAAATAGATAAAAGTAGCGATTTTCCTGATTTGCAGAGTTCTGAACCAGGCAAGAAATTGGACTGGTACAATGAGTGAAATGTTATCACTATTTTTTATGTTGGCAGTGATCTACCAGATGGTTTTGTCAGTATGTCAGATGTGGAAGGTTAAGGTGGTAGGACTGGTACAGTGAGATGTGTGCTACTACTATTTTAATATTGCTGGTGAAATGAGTAAAGAGTCCAACTGGGCATTCATAGACTTAGAAAAGAGCACACAGTAATGTCCCAAAAAAAGCTGATTCAGGCAGCCCTGCAGTGGTCCAAAGTCCTAGCAACATTGTTAAAATTAGTGAAGGCTATGTGCAAGGACCCAGTGACTCAAGTACAAACAGTGTACTTTGGCAATACTTCTTATTTTGTGACTTGAGATGAGAGGAATGGCATGTTGAGATAAGTATAATTATTTTTATAATGATGGTGGTAGTGAGTAGCAAGATAGTTTGGCAATGGCAATATTACTTTGGCTTTGTGATTTGTGTGGAGCAACTTAGACTGAAATAATTTAATGTGTGGTAACTTGTGTGTTTGGGCTGTGGAGGTGAAATAATGTTACAAAACCATCAGATTTCATGGCTAAAACTGCTTGGTGAAAGTAGGGTTGGCTTGATATAAGTAATTGGCCCTGTTATCGTTTGCTCAGATTAAACAGTCACTATCTGGCTTTGCAGAACTAGTGTACATTTGTGAGAAGAAAGATGGGCTACCTAACTGGACACCTGATATGCACAGAGCAGGCATAATTGCTGCTGTTGTCTTCTGTGGAGGAAAATGACTAGCTGCTTGCTGCTGTTTGCTTATTTGGCACTCCAGGGCTAATGTGATTATAATAAGGAATGTGTACTATTTTGATGTGTGACATATTTGTGTGGAACAAATGTGAATTTCATTACACTGTCATCCTATTTTATCATGCATCTGAATTGTGCATATAAGTGGTTACTGCTTGGTGGGGTTTGTCTGGCTGAAAGTTACTGACCTTGTTGCCTCTTGCTTAGTTTAAGAGCCATCTCTTATTTTTTGAGAGAAAAATGCATCACAGAATACCCAGACCAAACTTGGGTAATTAGTGGCCTCCCACACACCAAGGCTGTATTAGTCCATTTTAACATGGGCTTAGTAGTGTCCTCTGCCATGAACCCAGCCTTGTCTAAAACCAGCCTGCCCATACTGTGTACACACCTCTGATGTGACAATATCTTTTGTAGGGCTGCAGATAGTATGGTTATTAATTTTTTTAACTTTCCTCACAAACTTCAATGGGTCACTGTAGTTTATATAGGAATGTTGCACTGTCTAAAAGGAACAAGACGGAAAATTTATTGTAATTTTTTTTTAATTTTTGTCACAAACATCTGATGCATGTACAGATGGCTATTGTTTGGAGGAGACTAAATAAGCATGCTGTTTATATATGTCTGACAGCAAATATGTTATATTCTGTTTGTATTTTTCAGTTTTGTTCCAGTCTGACATAATAAGGGTATGCCAAATGTGGCTGTCATTTGGAGGTAGGGATGGGGAGACGTGCGGCATATAAACACGACAACAGCATCTTGACATATGACTGTGGCCATTTGTGCCTTAATTTTAATAATTTAACACCAGAGCAATTTAACATCAGAGGGGGATGCACAGAAGGTGACTACTTATCCCCAGACATCATATATGTATCCTCACAAGCATTTGTCTTCTCATTTTTTTGTGAATTGGCGTTTGGTCAGCACTGAGCATTAAACTTTGGATGTAGTTTATTTCTTCCATGAAATAAAAAAATAAGATTGAATTTCGTTTTGATCTGCATGATTTTTGTTCAGGCCATCGTTGGATCAAAAGGTTGAAAAAAAGATCTAAAGTGCACCTCGAGCTTGTATAACCCTGCGGCTTCTGTTTGCCTAGCAGCTTCCCAGCTTAATTCAGTTACTGTAGTGCTATCTTGGTCAGCTAGGATGTGTTGAAAGGGTGCAGAAAAAAACAAAGTTGAACAGTAAGACTGAATTTTTTCCCTTAATTATGATTTTCATTCCAGTCATTGTTGATGAAAAATTTGTTTGAAAACCCTCTTTAAAAAATACATGTCAGACCATCTTGAAAATCCCTGGTTTGTGGGAGCCTTGCAGCTCCAAAACCCCCAGGTTAATCCATGGCAGTTATTACACTGTTATCTGAGACAGTTAGGATGTGATGAACAGATGCAGGGAAAATACAGACTGGAAGCATAAGACGTAATTTCTTTCTTTGTTCATGTTTTTGTTCAGGTGGTAATTATTGGATGAAAAAGTTGTCTAAAAACTCTAAAAATGAAATTCTGAGCATCATGAAATCAAGTGGTTTCTGAGGGCCTTGCAGCACTCAGATCCCTGGCTTAATGCAGATGTTTTCTCCACAGTTAACAAAGTGCAGCCTTACTAAGATGTTAAATGAATGAATAACTGCAGGAAAAATGAAGAGTAAGACAAAATATGGGAAGGAAGAAAAAAGTAATCTGCATAGTGTGAGGAGGGCAAGATGTGTTGGGCAGCGGTGGGTGGAGCACTATGGAGCCTTTTCTCCTAAGGCACCACTTTACCTAAAGCCAACACTGACCCCCCATAATGCCTTTTTTTAGGCACTACCAACCTGTTAAACCTTTTGATATAGAAAAAGTAAACCAACAAAATCTAAATGGGTTACAGTTCAGTGCCAGGCACATAAACAAAAAAATCCTCTCCTTGCAACCTGGAGAATTTGTGCAGTTACTAAGACATGGTTTAAAGCCACAGAGAGGACCTTAGCAGTGCAGGGCAGTAATGCCTTTCATACATTTAAAACTCCTACTGCACTGGAAGGGAAAATGGTGAAGCTGTCTTAATTTACATCTAAAACAAATAGACCTCAAGGCTTGTTTAGTGTATGATATGCTTGAGCTTCTCCACATCCAAATTACCAAGGCAGAGTTCCAGACCATATCCATGTAAGCCATAGGTACCCCTCTATGACCTAGGAAACTCATAACACATAATTAAAAGTATTGAAGTCACCCCCCATTCAAGTAAAGACCATAATCATGGGTGACTTTTAACTACCCTGCTACAAACTTGAGAGCATATATGATCCTAGCATGTAAGCCCAGAGATTCTTGGACTTTATAAACACAAACACCTTGAGCCAGCTAGTCTGTACACCCACCAGGGGTGCTAACGTCCTTGACCTGGTCTTCACAAACATGGGGAACCTTGCCCCCCCCAAATGTAGTGTCCTCATTGATTAGGCTGGATCATAAAGCTGTCACCTGCGGTGGTGGTGCTGCGGTAGCATTGTCAACTCAAAGTAAAACGTTGTCCTGTTTGATTCTCAGCTAAAGCATCTTCTGTGTGGAGACATGCATGAATGGGCATACCTTCGTTGAAGGTTGTGCGTCAGAGCTGGAAACTTGGCACGTAAAAATCTACTGCCAATCATTAGCGGACCAGAGTTCTGCTGTGGCGACCCCTAACCAGGAAAAGCCGAAAGACACAACATAAAGCTGTCTCCTTTGAAATAAAAATAAAACCCAGGACTCTAGCTAACTGGAACTTTTGGGAATTATTTTAAGCCAAACTTCCTACTGTCCAGTGACACCCTAGCAAATTCACAATACCTACCCCAGTCCCTAAGAATACCTCTGCCTATGCGGAACTGTTCATGAAAACACTGTAGAATCATGTTAATGACTGCAAAGAGACAGATGTACCTGCTTTGAGTAAGCACAGGACAAACTCAAAAAAAAAATCCTTGTTGAATCCTAACATCAATTGGCTGTAAAACAAAAGGAAAAAAATCATAGCAAAAATTAGGAAGTGAAATGCCGAATAAGGTAAAAACTTCCACAACAATCTGAACAAGCAGCTAAGGGGGATAATCAAGTCTGCCAAACCAAATTTGAGGTAAAATAACCACCCAGGCCATGGGCAGTCACAGGGCATTCTTCACCTATGCCTGCAACCTCAAAGGCAATACACAAAAATGTGCCAGACTAATTGTAAATGGAGCCACCTATACTGAGCCAGACTATATATAATATTTACTGGCTGACATATTTGTCATCCCCCACCCCCCCCGACACCCCTCAGGAAATTCCCTCAACCATAACTTCCCCAGGTACTCACTTCACTCAACAAGGCCAAAAACATTGCATAAATGGACCCTGATAATGTCCCAGAATGTTTCCATAATAGCATGTGACCTATCAGGACCACTAGAAGACAATCTTCATGCCAAACGAAAGGAGGACTATAACTGTCATCGCACTGTGCAAGGGCTGCCATCTACAGACCTAGGTAACTACAGACCAGTAAGTCTGACTAGTCTCATATGCAAAGCCAAAGAAAGAATTAACCTGGAAATGATAAACAATGACATAGGAAACCCTCAGACACTTGATCCAGCCCAGTTTGGTTTCCTCAAGGGCAGGCCATGCCTACTCAACCTGATTTACTTCTTCAAGAAGGTTACCAAAACAATGTACAAGAGAAAAACAGTGCATATTGCCTTACCTTCACCTGACCAAAGCATTTGACACAAAACCCCACTTGGACATTGTAATCAAACTCCCAAAGTTAGGTGAAACTGACTATGTCCCCAGCTGGATAGCCAGATGACTCAAAGATAGGACACAATAAGTTAGGATAGCAGAGTCTACCTGCACAAAAAAGGCTAGTCCCTAGTGAGTCCCTCAAGGCTTGGTGTTGGAGCCTGCTCCTTTTTGGTATTTACTTCTGTGAAGTCAAGGCCCAGTGATTGGTCTGATGAGGGCCAGGTATAGTAAACGAATGTCTTCCTTGGACCTAGATGCCATACGTTTACTTATAAGTTGCTGACATTGAATGATTTCCTTACTAACATAGACACATGATGGTCAAAGGCCAGGTTACTGTCTCTATGAATTCCAAATCCCTGATAGGGGTGTGTTATGAATGTGGTAATTTGTAGGGGTAGCCATCTGGCCAAAGGAATTTATTATGCATTTCTTGGCCTTGAGTTTATACCATTGCTCTGGCACCAGCTACATCTGTGTCAGGCCTTCTTGGAGAGTATTTGTTTCTATGGAGGATTCTATGCCTGTCCCTAGTTTGCAATCATCTGCAAACTTGGTTGGCCCTAAGGCCCTTGATGTTGACCTTGACTTCAGAGAAGTAGATGTCAAAAAGGAGCAGCTTCATCAACAAGCCTTTGTGGGACTCTGCTAGTGACTGGCCTTTTTGTGCAGGTAGACCCAGTGGTTGCAGTGAAATTAATAGAGGAGTAGAGTTTAGAGATTAGAAAAGAGTGCAGCTGGGTGTTCCTAGATGTGAAGAAGGCATATGACAAGGCCCCTGGAAAACTCATTTGGGCAGTATTTGATGGATTCAAATAGAGGAAACATTGGTAGAAATAGTGTAAGCTTTTGTACAGGGACTCGGTGACACAAGTACAAACAGTGTTCGGACTCATAGAGGGTTTCTTAATGTGAGTAGAGGTTTATCAAGGTTCAGTTCTGAGCCTTCGGAGCCTTCTGTTATTCATTCTGGTGATGGACTACATTAGCAAACAGGTTGGAGGAGACAGATTAACAAAGCTGCTGTATGCAGACAATGTGACATTACAAGCGGATTCTGAACAGGAACTTCAGCAATTGATAGGGAAATAGAATGCAAAAATGAAACCACATGGGATGAAACTTAGATTATAGTTGACTAATTGTGCTGTTTTATTGGTTGGCTGTATCATATGACTTGTACCATTTTGTATTTTAATGAGAGGTAATGTTTCTACTATGTAGCACTGAGGAAGGGGAAACCCGAAAGCTTTGCTGGATTATCGTTTTTAATAAAAGGTTGAATGTTGCTGTGCTTTTTTCCTTTTGTTAATGAAACTTAGTAGAGACAGCGCAGCTGACGTGGCAGCACACAGGCAAAATCAAAATAAGCTGAACATTACGAAAGGAAAATAATGGGTACCTTCGATTATCTGGAAGGGTTGGTTAAGGAAAAAGGAGGGCTGAATGGTGAGGTCAAAGTTAGAAACAGATGGGCTACAGACAACTGGTACATAGTGTCAAAGGATACTGCGTGTGATAGAAGAATGCCAAAGAAGCTGCAAAGGAAGGAATAGAAAACAGTTGTGCCAGCAGCACTACTGTATGGTACAGAAACTTGGGCAGTGAAGACCAAGCAGTTGAGGAAGTTAGAAATGATGGAGATGAAGTGTCTGAGACAGGTGGTAGAATGCACACTGTGTGACAGATGAAGAAATGATGACATCAGAGCAACATCAGAACAGAAGTCAAAGTGGGTACAATTGCAGAGAAGGTCAAAGAGAATAGATTATGGCAGTTCAGGCACATGTGCAAGAAAACAGAAGATGGTTTGGTGAAGATTTCTTCCCTGTTTTAGTTCAATTACTTCATCAGTACCAAGATATTTTCTCATTCCTTGTTGTGTGTCAGTGGATGCTTTGTAAGGGGGCATAGATCGTCATCAAATAGAAATAAATCAATTAATAAATAAAAATGTTCATTTGGAGGAAGTGTGACTTATTAATACCACATAACTAATTGGTGCTGCGAGTATGACTTATTGATACCACATAACTGATTGGTGCTGCAAGTATGACTATTCATACCACATAACTGATTGCTACTGCGAGTATGACTTATTGATACCACATAACTGATTGGTGCTGCGAGTATGAGTTATTGATACCACATAACTGATTGGTGCTGCGAGTATGACTTATTGATACCACATAACTGATTGGTGCTGCGAGTATGACATTGATACCACATAACTGATTGGTGCTGCGAGTATGACTTATTGATACCACATAACTGATTGGTGCTGTGAGTATGACTTATTGATACCACATAACTGATTGGTGCTGCGAGTATGACTTATTGATACCACATAACTGATTGCTACTGCGAGTATGACTTATTGATACCACATAACTGATTGGTACTGCGAGTATGACTTATTGATACCACATAACTGATTGATGCTGCGAGTATTACTTATTGATACCACATAACTGATTGGTGCTGCGAGTATGACTTATTGATACCACATAACTGATTGGTGCTGCGAGTATGACTTATTGATACAACATGACTGATTGGTGCTGCGAGTATGACTTATTGATACCACATAACTGATTGGTGCTGCGAGTATGACTTATTGATACCACATAACTGATTGGTGCTGCGGTATGACTTATTGATACCACATAACTGATTGGTGCTGCGAGTATGACTTATTGATACCACATAACTGATTGGTGCTGCGAGTATGACTTATTGATACCACATAACTGATTGGTGCTGCGAGTATGACTTATTGATACCACATAACTGATTGGTGCTGCGAGTATGACTTATTGATACCACATAACTGATTGGTGCTGCTATACAACTTTGCATTCTACTTACTTATGAACTTTTTATTTCTTTACATTTATTTTTTGCTAAATGTATTATGCTTATAGTAGGGCAGCCAAGGTGGTGCAGCAGTTAGTGTTGCCACCTTACAGCAAGAGGTTCTCCGGTTCGATCCTCTGCTGGGGTGCCTTCTGTGTGGAGTCTGCATGTCCTCCCTGTGTTCACATGGGTTTCCTCCGCATGCTCCTGTTTCCTCCCACATCCCAAAGACATGCTGTAGGTGGATTGGACACTCTAAATTGGCTCTAGGCATGAGTGATGCATGTGTGTGCCTTCTGTGGAAGGTTGGGCTCCGGGCTGGCAACTCAACACTGTAAAACTCCACTGCCAATCATGAGCGGACAGGTGATCCGCTGTGGCGACCCCTAACCGGGAAAAGCCGAAAGAAGAAGAAGAAGATTATGCTTATAGTAGCTGTAGCATCAAGCAAGAATATCAGGACTTATTTCCTGAACTTTTCATGTTTGCTTAATTGACATAAGAAGATACATGCTCATTTTAATTACACTATTTGTTGAGAGATGCGTGTTGTGCTGTTGGAAATGATAGGACTTGGTTTTGTTTTTAAAGACTTTTCTTGCTGTTGTAAAGCAAAAGTGTTGCTCACAGTAGATGAATTGAGTGGTAACTGTTATTTGTGTATGCCTTCACTGGAAATTGCAGTACTTTTAATACAGTCTGTACTTACTGTCTTACATTTATCCACTGATTATCTCAGTAGTGTTTTTTTTACCAGAGGACATTGCTATGGTTCTAAAAAAAAGAAAAAAAAACTTATGTTCCATCTGTTTTTTAAATTAACATTACAGTATCTCCTGTTTGTTGCAACCATATGTTTGGTTTCTATAGTCATTTTAAAAATGTTGCATCCCACTTTGATATCATGGTAAAGTACAAAATGCCACAGAGGTGCTTAGTAATCTATACTGTTACTGCTATTGTTTTCTGTAAATATCGTAAAATACTATATGTTACTTTTCTGTCACCATAAAATGCAAATCAAGGTATCAGAACTCCACTCAGGAAACATCCCCACTAGATATGTCAGACAATGCTTATTACTAATGAATAGTACTATGTTTTAAAAATGTCTTATAACATTTTTATTGAACAGACAATGTTAATTCTGCTTTCAATAGTCATTTTAAAATTCTGTATATTGCTTTTTCCTCATGATAACATGCAAATAAGAGTCACAGCTCTGTATATAAAACCATGTTTCTCTTTTCATTGTGTGTATTAATACCATCTGCAGAAAAGGTATCACAGAACAGTGCTACACTGCTGATAGAGTCATAGGTTCATAGGTAAGCACCAGGCTAGCTGCCCTTGTGGGCCATTTTAAGCCTAGCCATTTTTGTGCTTGAATTAAACCTCTCCCATTTTGTTAGACATTGGCCTCCCCTATCTCATGGTCAGTTATTATACATTAACTCTAATGAGAATAACTGGGATCATACCATAAATAATTTGAGGGGACCCATGCATGGAATAAAGTATTTAGGAGATGTTTCTATCCATTAATAGAACAGGAGAAGTCTTGGAGTACATTTTCTGTTTCCTGTCAATAGATCCAAGTTGATCTTGAGTATGGACAAGGATGAACTTTGTTTCATGTGGACGGGAGACTGTTCCAGAGTACCAGTATCCTCTGTGAGATATACCCGTCCCTCCAAACCATTCTGCTGATGTTGCAGAAGAGGATTAGATTAATTGACTGATTATTTCTGAAGCAATTTGACTTGCTGATGTGCAGTAAATCCATCAGTATTGGGGTGGAAGATACCTTCTATGCCAGACACAAGTCACCTCTTAGCAGTCTGCAAGATACCGAGTATAGTAACAGGGCATTGAGTCAGTCCATGTCGGACATGTTGTTTAGGCCTTGTATCTTTTTAGTAAGGTATCTCTGTGGGCCTTCCAGTTGTTGCATGTGTATGGACAGATACATGCCAGAGGGGGGCATTATATTCAATGATAGGGAACAGTGACATCCCTAGATCTAGACAGAGTCACTTTGTTTTTAAGCTGTGCATTATACAAGGAGTTTCTTAAAACAATAGACACATGTTGGTCAAAAAGGTCAATGTCCATATAAGTTCTCAAATCCCAAACAACTGTCAGCTCTTAACGGCATATAGTTTATGTAGTAGTTTCTTGGGACAGATGACTTCCTAAAGGATACAATAATGCATTTTTGGAATTTTGTTTCACTCCATGATTTTGGCACCAGTTATTTATTTGGTAAAAAATCTTCCTGCAGCATGGCTAAATTATCTGGAGATTCAGTGTTTGCTGTCATCTGCAAACTTAGTCAGCCAGAGCCCTTTGGTATTGGCTTTTACTTCAGAAAAGTAAATGTCAGACACTGGACAAGAATAGTAGGAGGTATTGAGAAATAGAGATGAAAAGGATGAAGGCCAGAAACACTAAAATTAGTAAATAAATGGGAGACTATAAAGCATCAATCACATTTGTGAAATATGGCTTTGCAAGAAAAAAATATGATGTTGCAAGAAAAAGTGAGTGAAAAAGACTGACTTTTGTTGACTTTGTTACACTTGTGGGTAGACTATAAAGCATATACTCCACTTTATATCATTAATGTTTAGAAGGACACTAAAAAGGAAAAATAGCAATAAAACAATTTTTGTTTTTATTAGTATTTGTAGAAAGCATTTCATGATATAAACTGCATGCTATATACAGTAAATCAGTTTTGTGTAAAGTATAGTCAGGGATATTTTAAAAGTGTGGGGAGTCTTTTCAGTGACTAGTGTATGTGTTAAAGACATTAAACTAAACAAGTAGAAATATAAGCTTTACAGTATAATTAGAGGAAAGGCTGAACAAAAACAAATTTAATGTTAATATACTGCATTCTTGGGCTGGTGGGGTGGGGTGTAAAAGTACACTGATTATATTGTGTGTAGAATTGAGACATTTTCTGTTATTTTTACAAGGGTGATTTTCTAGATTACTGCACTTGGCTTAAGCTATAATCAGCTGCTTTTTGTAGACAAGAAGGCTTTAAAAATAAGAGAAAACAATAAAAGCCATGAAAATAATTCTAAGGTTCTTACATCTGCAAAGACACTAGCTTGCTTTTCACCATTAGCAAATGTTCAGTGGGAGTCAAGAAGTTTTCCTCTGAAGGTAGCTGTACATTCTGTACTGAATGAAACTTACAGAGGTATATTGCTGAGTACTTTTCCATGGAGATGAGTTGTCTGCAGATGCAAACAATGAATCTTGATAAGCTTTGCCTTCTCTTGGGTAGATTAGAAAACTTCACATTTCCACACAATGAAGCTATGTTGGTATCAATATGTATCTCATATTTTTTTACTTAACAATGGAGTGTCCAGTGGTGGTTTCTGCATTTTAAAATGTTGTATCTTGCCTTCATTGTGATAAAATATAAAACAATGTGTGACTCGCAATAGACACAGCTGTGGTCTCTTTCCTAGTTTAAATATGCAAGTAAAAGAGGAAAACAAGTAAAACACAGTGTAAAGAAAATGAATCACAATGCACAAAACAGAAGAAGGCAATAAAGTAACACAAAATACAAGAAAGCAAAAACAAACTAACGTTACACTCATGGCAAGTTATGGCAGAGTCTCGGTGAGATTTTCTGGTAAAAGATTTCTGATTTATTTTTTGTGGATGACCTAAAACTGTTTATTTCTTCAGATGAGGAGTTGAAAGCAGAATTGCAAGTGATTAAAACTTTCTCTGATAATATAAGAATGAAATTTGATCTTGATAAATGTGCAACTGTTTAAAAAAGGAAAGTTGCAATACCACAAAAATATCAGTCTGGGACAGGAATGGGATATAAGGGAACTTTTTTTTTTTAAAAAAGAAACATCTTTATTAAATTAGCATGTATGACATAGGCCATGTTACAGTTATATAAATGACAATAAACCAAAGCAACACAATTACAGTTGCAAACATTTTACATTCCAAACCATGCGACACAACTGTAGCTGGAAACATTATACATCACTTATAATATATCCAGTCATTGTTAGTCACCCATTACATAGCTCATCAAATCCTCCCTTCTTTTAAACCACTTTCCTCCTCTGCATGTATTGAGCCCACATTTCCCTTTTTTCCTATGTAATTTGCTCCTACTCTTTTCTGAAGATCCCAGTTCCAGTTGTTTTAACTCTGTTACTATCTCCACTGCTTTTAGTAAAGTTAGTTTACACTTTGATTTCCATTTTCTAGTAATTGCTTTTTTAGACAGCCATCATAATTAGACTCAACAAGGCCTTACTATGTCTAGGCAATTCCGAGTTTGTATCATAGCTCAAAAAATAATTTCCTCTGTCACTCCAACCTGCTCACCCAGCATCTCTGACAGAGCAGTCTGAGGGAATCCTTAAAGTCTATCAGCTTGTTACACTCCCAGAAAATATGTTCCCAGTTCTGATATAAAGAACTTGAGCAAAAATAGTGTATAAATATTTGGGATCTGATGAAGGATCAACAATAAAACATGAGCAAATGCACATAAAACTCACTAAGGATTACCTCAGAAGATTGCAGCTAATATTGAAAACTGCCTTGACATCTAGGAATAAAGTCCAAACTATAAACCAATTTGCTGTTCCTGTTTTAATTTGCAGTTTTGGTGCGATTGACTGGCCCCAAAAGTTACTAGATCAGCTGGACAGAAAATCAAGAAAAATGTTTCATGCTTATCAAATGATGCATAAAAATCACTGTATACCAAGACTAAATATTCTACAGTCTGAAGGAGGTATGAGCCTGCTTGAAATTAATGACATGCTTAGATCTGCAGTTGTGGGACTGCATACACATCTGATGACCTCATCAAATCCAAACATAGTAAAAGTTGTAAAACATGAAAAGAGGAAGTCTAGGATGACGTCTCTGCTTAGTTTAGCAGAAGCATTCAGGTGGCAAGTGGGAATGGAAATCAAATCAGAAGTAGATAACAATCGGACAGCTGAGTGTGCAAAAAAAAAAAGAAAGAATATAAGGTGAAGGATTAGATGAGAAGGAAAGAAATATGGAAAAGCCATAAATATATTTGCAAGTATAGAGATGATCTGGAAAAAAACATCATATTGTTCAGGAGTTGTGTTTCTGGGACTTAGGACTACCCAAATCACCTTTCAAGGCACCTTGTCATATGCTTTCTCCAGGTCTAGGAATGCCCAGTTGGACTCTCTCATTTCGAGCTTCTTCTTAACTATCTCTCTTACTGAAAACATCTGGTCAGTTGTGCTGCATCCTAATCTGAATCTGAACAAATCATCTCCCATCTTACTTTCTGCTACTCTCCTGAGCTTTAGTGCAGTGTGACAGGAGTTTGATACTTCTGTACTGCCCACAGCTGTGGATGTCCCTTTGTTCCTCTACACAGCCACTAGTATGCATATTCTCCAGTCATCTGGAATATGTCTCTTTTGTCATGCTGCTATGAGTACCCTTAGGAGCCATTTCTGCCCTGTCTCACCTGACATCTTGATCATATATCCTGTGATCTCATCTAAGCCTGCTGCTTTCCCTGACTTCATTTTCCTTAGTGCTGTTCTTACTTCTTCTAGGGTGGGCTCCTCTTTTTTTCTCATTGTAGGCTGTTTCTGGGTCAGTACAGCTTCAGTGGGGTTTTCTTCATTCAGAAGCTGCTGAAAGTACTCCTTCCATCTGCCTTTGATGTCCTGCTGATTGGTGTGCACATTGTTGCTAGCAACGTTTATGAAGGGTGTCTGACTATTTTCTTTACCCTTGAGTTTCTTTGTGCCATCTACAGTGTTACTTTGGTGGTCAAGTGCCTTTACCTTGTTCTTCGCTATGGCAACTCCTCTCCTACTCTTCTCCTAGCCAGTCTGTTAGCCAACCAGTATACCTTAGTAGCCTGGGCCATCTTTTCTATCTCCACCGTTTTTTTGCACTCCTTTCTTTTGATTACTTTCTGGACTTCTGCAATCCATCACCAGCTTTCCCTGTGTACCTTTTTTCCATACCTGTCTCAACCACATATCTGTTTTATAGTTCTCAGACATGCTGTTTTCAGGCACTTCAATTCTTTTTCAAATTCAACTATTTCCTCTTTTTTCTGAGATGTTAGAGCCCTAAGTAATTCCTTGAACTTTTATGCTTTCTCTCCAGTCAACTTCCCTGTTTTCAACCTAGTCTTAGTTGACCTTAGAACTTTCTCTATCCACTGCTTGTAGCTGATTGTGGCAACCAGTGGCTTATGCTGTGTGTGGACTGTTTCATTGGGGGTGACTTTGCAATCACTGATTCTACCCCACTGCCCTGTTCATATTAGCAGGAGTTGCATGGTGGCCACTCTTGTATTTGACCTTGTGACTGTCACTTTTTCTGAACTATATGTTGAACATCATCAAGTCATTTGCCATGCAGACATCTAGATTGGGCTGTCCTTCTTTATTCCTGTTTCCCCACCCACGTGGACCCAGGCAGTCATCATATCCTGTTCTGTCTGTCTTGATATCTGCATTTTGGTCACCCATTATCAATACAAATTCCTGTTGTCCTGTTTTATGTAATAGATCCTACAACTGCTGTCTGAATACACTCTTTTCTTCACTATCGCCTCCATGCTATGGGGCTTAGTTTGTTATTATGAATAGCGCCCTATCCTTACATTGGAGTCTGATTGTCATGAGTCTGTCACTAATTCTGATAATGTCCTTCACTGTCTTCTGAAACCACTCCCTCACCATTTCTAGTCTGTTCCCCCCCTCACTAATAGACACTGGAACCCAAACCAAGTGACTTTCCTGCACTGTCCTTAAATCTTGTCTCCTGCATATTTATGACCACTGCTTGCAGCTGATTGTAGCCACTGATTGGAGGCTGACAGGTTAACTAAGGGTGACTTTGCCATGTCTTTTTTAACCAAAATGCCCTTTCCTTACTAGAAGGACGTTGCATGTTGTCCATACTTGCATGTGATTTTGTGAGTCTGTCTTGGGTCAAAACATGTGGTGGCCACCATCAAGTCAGTTGCAGAAATTCTAGAATGGCCTCTCCTTTATTCCTGTTGCTTTATCCATGCTGCAGTCCTGATATAGGATTATAGGAGGTTACTAGGCTAATGGTCCTAGGGCCCTTACAAGCCTAGCCAAGAGTTTGTCCACAAAAGAGAAACCTCAATCAGCACCTGTCACCCCTGTCAGTGAGGGACACAGGTAGACCCCCTGGGACAGATTTGTAGTTTCCCATCCACTCACCAAGGTTGAGCTTGAAGAGGGTCAGTAGCATACTTTGTTTGACGTGTATGTGGAGTCTATTCCAGAGACAGGACAGTCTCTGGGAGACAAACCTGTCTCTCAAGCCGGTTTTGTTAATGTCTCATATTTGATTTAGGCCTTTCAATTGGGTAATGCATGAGGAGTTAGACTTATGGATATGGAACATCTCTAGTAGGGCACGGTCTGAGATTTCCTTGTAGACAAGACACAGATCACCTCTGAGCAATCTGTACGATACCGAGTAGAGTGATAGTGATTTGAACCTGTCCACATAGGACAGGTGTCGGAGGACATGGATACTCTTTGTGAGGTATTTCTGTGGCCTTTCCAGTTGGAGAAGGTTTTTGTGTTATTATGTTCCATTTGCCCAGATATAAATATTCAGGTCCCACATTATCCCCCATTATTAACACACTGACTCATTTTGTTCTACTTTATCTAGTGGGTCCTGCACTTGCTGCCTGAATGCATTCTATCATCACCATCAGAATCCCTTTATATATAATACTGTCCTATCTTTACTCTGGAGTCTGACTACCATGAGTCACTAATTCATGTTGAAATCCCTTGCTGTCTTCAAAAATTCTCTCTGTCTCTCTCTCACAGTCATTCTCATCTATTTCTTGTCTGCCCTCCCCCTGTGTAGCAGATTGCAGATTGTAAACCCAGTGGCTTTATTACACTGCCCTTCCATCTTGTCTCCTGGCTACATAGTATGTCCAGTCTCCACCTTACCTTCGTGCTGTCTACTGTGTATTATCAAACTATCAGTCCAGACTTATGCTGTTTATTTACAAACAAAACAATGTAGACGGAAGATTTTCAACAACCAGGAACAAATGACAACCGATGTAAATAATGCCTAGTGGGCGGTGTTTGAAATTTTAGTATGTAATGAGCATCTGGCCAAGAAGTAAGCAGCTTTTATTCTGCTGTGTTTGTTTATACTAAAAGGAGCTTTATTTCTGGGCCCATTTAAAAAGCTTGTTTATCATGTAAAACTAGTAACCATGTTTATGATGGATATTCTGTCCTTTTACTAAAGTACAGTTATTAAACTCTGAGAGTTTGCCACTCAGGCAAAATAAAAATGATAATAACTCTCAGCATTGTTACAACTAATTGCAATGCCGAACTTTGCGTCCTTATAATATAGATTGTCAGATAAATTAAAAAAAAAATGTAGGCATGTTTGATCAACAGAGGTTAAATAGCATTTTATGTGACAAATCTAAATAATATAAACTACATTTAAATTACACAGTTTCCAAAAGCCAGTATTACCGCAGAGCATGATGCCTCAGAAGCTTTTGTTAGCAGCTGTTCTTTCACCACAATGTATTTAAATGAAAGTATGAAATGAAAGAAGAACGGTTTCTTTTAGTAGCACTTTTATTAACAAATCAGAATTCAGCATCATGATTCCATTATGCAGTCTACCCTGTCTGTTTTTGAATGATTGTATGGAAGCATTGCTTATTACTGGTTAAATGCAAATGGTTTTACTGTAATTGTAAATTTGTATACACACCGTTACATATATTTCTTACAATTATCTGTAACGCATGCTTATGAGAAAAATGTAATTCCAAGGTTTTCAGCTGCCTGTCCACAGTATGAGTGACAGTCTGCCTGTGTTGGCATAAGCTGATTGTAACTCACTGTCTAAGTACTTTTCACATATGCACCCTTTTGGAAATTGAACATCCATGCCATACTGTACTGTAGTTAAGGTCAGGTGATATGTCACATTCTGTAGATTTAGGGTTTTCTTCTATAAACTCATTTTGCATATTAAGTGACCAAAGCTAATTAGTTAATACTGTGAAAAAAAAAAAAAAACCCAACTCCAAATCTAGTGGGACATTACTGTTAACAAAGGCTAAATCAATACAAGCCACTGGGTTTCTATACTTAAGAGGAACATCTTGAAAATCAATCAGTATTTTAGTCAGTAAATTACTCGATGCAAATCTCTTTCAAAACTTAACACTAATGAACTACTACATAGTTACCCTACTTTTTTTGGTGTTGAACTGTTTTTGTTAGGATCAGCACTTAATTTTACTTTCAGTTTCCTTAGTCACTTACTTCACTTTGTGATTTGCTGACATTTCTAAAGTTACCTTTTCACTACAGGTTGCAGTGTATAATTTCCTGAACAGCACATTCCCCCATCAGGAAACATTTTGGTCATCATTTTTATATTTAAAATTAACTGCAAACTTTGTATTTTCCTTGCAGTGATGACAAATAAGGATGTTTAACCTAAATGATGTAGGCTTAGGCAAAACATCTGTTGTGTCCATAGACTTTAATGGGTACACCATTGCGCATCAGTGAAGATGCCCTATTGAAGTCTCTGGACTTAGCTTATGTTATCCTATAGTAATGTCACAACTGGCAAATTTATTTTGGGCTGTGGTTTAATAAAAGTTTATAAAGCTTTAATTTAAAAAAACTCTTTCTTGCCTCAGCCAATGTCAGATAAAGTTAATAATTGCTTAACTTGTGGGAAACAAATACCTCATAAGGATTTCCACTCTTACTGCCTCCTCTGCCTAGGCCCAGACCACGACGTCTCGGCCTGTTCAGCCTGTGCTTCCTTCAACCGACGCACTCTTAGACGTTGGGCGGAGTTTGCAGAAGAATTTTTTGGGGCTAGTTTTTCGTACAATATGCCGTCGGAGACTCCGACTTCACATTTAAAAATGAAACGGAAGGACAAGGACCGACACACGCAGGCTACGGTTTCGGCTGAAACCACGGCCAGGCCTACCGCGAGTGTCTCGGTCTCGGCTGAAACTGAGTCCTTGGTACTTCCGACCCCCGAAACCGCTCAACCGACAACCTCGGCCCCGGAGGCCCCTGCTGAGTCAGTTATTGAATTTCCTTCAGAAACTGGTGTCTTGGAAACTTCCGACACCATTCCTCTAGACAAAACTACACCAGCACGTGGTGCAGCCAGGCCTCCTGCATCCATGTCCATAAAGGCATTCACCAGGGCTAAAGCTGCTAAACACACAAAAGCTATGCCTCCCAGGGTTATTCCTCAGGGACCCTCTACAAGTTCACAGATTCTAACTTTAGCAGAGGACCTTATTTCCTTAATTAGGGGCTCTCAACCCCATCCGGACAGGGGCTCTCAACCTCCTCTAAACAAAAGGCCCAGAGTTGAGCCCTCTAATCCCCACTCCTCAGAGGAGGCCTCTGATGGCTCTGCTCTCTCGGACTACCAGGAGGAGGTTTTTTCGACCCTCTGAGGATTCTGATGCAGAGGAATCCATCCCCTCGGCCTCCCCTCCTGAAGAACTATCCTTCGGGGAGACCCTTCACACTATGAGAGAGCATTTCAAATGGCAGGGCCAGGAATTCTCTGATTCCAGGAAAAGATTAAGAACTTTTCTGCATTTACCTCAGCATACCCCTTTGGCTATTCCTCCTGTTTTGAATGTCATTGATGATGTGAGTCTAGCATAACCCCTGACACTCTTCCTCCGGCCCCTGTCAAACCCGATATGTACTACAGGGTCCCAGACTCTCATCATTTTCTTTACAAGGCCCACTCTGCTGATCCAGAAACTATTTCCCAGGGCCCTAAAGGGGTTGCAGCTGCCACTACTAAAAATCCACTCCCCTCTGAAAGGGAGTCCAGGGCTTTAGAGATGGGGTAAAAAAGTGTATACTTCTGCTACTCATTCTATGAGGGCATTAAATTGTCAATTTCATATGATACAGTACCAAGAGTATTTGTTAGATGAATTGCATAAGAAGCTGTCTTCACCTGAACCCCTAGATCGCAAATCACTTCAGGATCTGGTACATAACTCCCAGCAGGTTAGCAACCATTCCTTGCAGTGTGGTTATGATGCATTGGAAGCTTCATGTAGGTCAGCTATGACAGGTGCAGTCATATGTAGGCATGCTTGGCTGAAGGAACAATCTCTGCCAGACCATGTTAAAGCTAGGCTTCTGGATGCTCCACTGGAGAAGCAAAAGTTATTTGGCTCCAATGCTCAGGAGGTCTTAAAGAAATTTGAGGAAAAGGCAAAATCTGTACAAACAGTCAAAGATTTTCTACAAGTCCAACCACCAAGATTCAGCAGAAATTGGCCTACCAAGAATTGGTCCTTTCCGGGCACAGAAAGATTTCAGAGAGGCAAGAACAGGCATGCCAGAGGTAGAGGGCAAGCTAGAGGCTCCTACAGAGGACGTCAATGGCAGCCTCCCAACCAGAGAGGTAGTGCAGGACCTACAACTGCTACACAAGGACAGACTCAATGACTTTGCTTTGACTCCGCCAACCAGGGCTCAATTAGAAGCACCTTTGGGCGGAAAGCTTTCTTTATTCTCAGAAAATTGGCACAGTATTACAAGAGACAAATGGACACTGCAAATAATAGACAAAGGATACAGGTTCCATTTTCACACATTGCCAAAAAGAAAAGGCATGCCAGACCTGCCACCAAAATCAAAGGGCAGAGGCTTTGAAACAAATCTCCAACTTAATGCAAATGAAAGCTATAGAAAAGGTTCCTCTTTCAGAACAAGGCCAAGGATTTTTATTCCAGACTATTCCTTGTTCCAAGAAAAGAAAATCAATGGAGGCCTATTCTCGACTTGTCCACACTGAATACTTATCTCATTGTGCCAAAATTCAAAATGCTGACTCTACAGCAACTCCTTCCCATGCTGGGCAAGGGGTCTTGGCTGGTGACTCTAGACCTCAAGGAGGCATACCTGCATGTCCCTATCAGACAAAGTTGCAGAAGACACCTCAGATTTCTTGCAGGTTCAGAGCATTATCAATTCTCAGCATTGCCCTTTGGCTTATCTACTGCACCCAGAGTATTCACGAAATGCCTGGCATCAGTAATTGCACACTGCAGATTTCAGGGGATTCAAATATACCCATATCTGGATGACTGCCTTATACAAGCGGACAGCCAACAAACTTTGGTAAAGGACTTGAGTTATGCCATCCACCTACTGCAGGCCTTGGGATATACAGTCAACATTCACAAATCAAGACTTGTTCCATCCCAAAGAATAACTTTTCTGGGTGCAGATCTAGACACAACCACCCAAATGGCTTTTCTCGCAGAAGAAAAACAAAGACAACTACCGGATTACTTCAAGAATCTGACAAGACAAACTCAGCTGACTGCAAGGACAATTCTGCAGGCCCTGGGTTACATGGCATCTTGCATTCTTCTGATTCCACAGGCAAGGCTGCATATGAGGAAACTACAATGGTACCTAAGGAGTTTATGGACTCAGCACAGTCACAGCTTAGAAACTTTGATCCCACTCATTCCATGCCTCCAAAAGGAATTTCTGTGGTGGGCTCTAGCAAGCCAGTCAAACAGGGGTCTGCCCTTCAGCAAACCAATAGCCAGCCAAACCATTACAACGGACGCTTCAGACCACAGTTGGGGAGCACACATGGAGGGCAGATGTATTCAAGGACTATGGTCACAAAGGGAGCTATGCATGCACATAAACCAAAAGGAAATGCTGGCAGTGATACATGCAATCGAGGCCTTCAAACTCTTTCTGCATCAAGGCCACCTGCTAATAAGGACAGACAACACCACAGTTATGTGGTACATAAACAAACAAGGAGGCACCCATTCCTACCCTCTTTGCAGACTGGCAATGAATCTATAGAACTTTCCTTGAAACTCAATATAGAGCTGCAATCCCAGTTTGTGCCAGGAAAAGACAATATACTGGCGGACAGCTTAAGCAGAAATATCATGGATGCGCACGAATGGATGCTGCACCCAGACATCTTCCTACAGATAACACTATCATGGGGAAGGCCGGACATAGATCTTTTTGCCTTCCCCCACAATCATCAGCTGAAGAAATTCTGCTCAAGGACATACCACCCACAAGCATGGCAAGTGGACGCCCTCTCTTTCAGCTCGAGAACTCTAACAGTGTATGCATTTCCACCTCTTCCATTAATGACCAAGGTCTTACTGAAGATCAGGACAGAGCAGCCAAAAGTGATTCTGATAGCTCCGGACTGGCCAAGACAGCACTGGTACCCACTGTTAAAGAGCATGTCACGCACAAAACCATGGCCTCTTCCTCAATGGCCACTTCTCCTGACACAGCACAATTACAAAACTCTGCATTCCAACCTGAAAACCTTGCAACTAACAGCCTGGAAAATACCTTGACTCCTCCTCAGGATAACCTATCCAAGAGAGTGAAGGATATCATCATGGAAGCTCGCCGGCCTTCCACAAGAAAGGCATATTCAGCAAAATGGAAAAGATTTCACACTTGGAGCACCACAAAGGGCCTAGATGCAACAGTGATGAACATGGCGCATATCCTGGAATACTTGGCAGAAATGCTCCACAATGGCCTGTCTTACTCTTCCATTAAAATTCATGCTTCAGCAATTTCAGCAGAGTACAATACTGATCCACCTGTCTTTTTCTCATCCTCTCCTAAGACAGTTTCTAAGAGGAATTCAAAACATCAATCCTCCAAGGAAACCCCCAGTGCCTACTTGGGACCTTAACTTTGTGTTGGAAAAACTAACTCTGCCTCCCTTTGAACCAGCAGCATCTGGAACTACAGTTCCTGTCTTGGAAGACTGCCTTCCTTCTGGCCATAACCTCAGCAAGAAGAGTATCTGAGTTACAGGCCCTCATGGCAGTACAGCCATTTCTTATTTTTCATCAGGACAGAGTCTCATTGCGAACCAATCCTTCATTTATGCCAAAGGTGGTATCCAGGATCTCATTAAACCAAGCTATTCACCTGCCTACCTTCTTTCCAAATCCACAAAACAAAGGGGAGAAACTTCTGCACACCCTGGACATACACAGACAGTTGCGCTACTACTTGGACAGAACTAAAAGCTACAGAAAAACAGACCAGCTGTTGGTAGCATATGCTGCTGGTGCACAAGGAAAAGCAATTTCCAAACAGACAATTTCAAAATGGATAGGGAATTGCATTTGTTTTTGTTATTCCTTTCATGGAAAAACTGTGCCAGCTAACATTAGACCTCATTCCACCAGAGCCACTGCCACCTCCACAGCCTTCTTAAGAGGGGTGGCTACCAAGGACATTCTAGAAGCTGCTACATGGAGCTCCATGCATACATTTTCCAAGCATTGCAATTTACCTTTATATTCCAGATCCAGAGCAGGCTTTTCTACGGCAGTCCTGCAGGGCATTTTAGCTACACCAACATTTACACACATCCTCCAC
This sequence comes from Protopterus annectens, assembly GCF_019279795.1. Lineage (NCBI taxonomy): Eukaryota > Metazoa > Chordata > Ceratodontiformes > Protopteridae > Protopterus > Protopterus annectens. Next base: position 1,074,348,637 of record NC_056737.1, read on the forward strand.
CCCCAGATTGGCTATGGTATTCTACCCATATGTGATGACTGCAGATGCATCCTTGAAGGACATAGTACAGTTTTGTACCTACCATAAATGTAGATGTCCAATAGGTATGCATCTGCAGTCAGGTTTACCCTCCCTCCTTCCCCTCTTTGGTATTTATTGGGTACTTTTCCCTCTCTTAGCTAGCTGGGGTTATCTATTATGGTGTATTTGTTTTATATATAAAGATATATATATATATATATATATATATATATATATATATATATATATATACATATATATATTTCTGTGCATGTTTGGAATTTATTGTATTTCTCCAAATTTAGCCTTCCTTTGAGGGCACCTGGCATCTGGGGCAAGAAACACTGAGGAAGATGGCGTCGGCTGATGCTTTTATACTGCAGGCACTCTGACGTCGGGGAAAGGGCGACATCAGCCGACGCCGGACCCAGACTTTGGAATCCGGCCGACCGAAAGGCTGCCTGAGGCAGGACAACCCATATGTGATGACTGCAGATGCATACCTATTGGACATCTACATTTATGGTAGGTACAAAACTGTACTTTCAATCCACAGGCATCAGTAAAATCTATTTCAACAGCAATAATGACTTATGAGGAGACTCTTATGGTCAGAAGCTGGAATTTAAACTGGATACAGTCGAATGGATTATTGCATTAGAAACTACTTTTAAATTGTTGAGTATACCTCCTACTCAGGTGACTCCTAGTTTTCTTAAAACTGAAACACTAGGGTAGACTGCTTAGCAATAAGTGCCAAAGTTCACTACTGTAGATATTTGCAAACCACAAACATTGGAAATTCAAAGAAATTCTGTCAAGAAATCAAAAAGCTCAAGGTTCTGTAGTTGGCCTTTCTTTCTCTCTGCATTAAAAGTCTTCTTTGGGACCTTCCACATATCACCTTTATAGGTTCATAGGTTCATAGGTTCATAGGTTCATACTAGGCTATCTGCCCGAGGGCATTTATAAGCCTAGCCCATAGTTTTGTGGCTTACGCCACCCCTTTAGTTTGGAGAAACTATGCCCATTATTTTGCTGTGCCTCTGTCGAGCAGTGACACTGAGGTAACCCCTGGGGTGTATCTGCGATCTCCCATCCATTGGTCAAGATTCCTCTTGAACAAGGCCAGCGAGGTGCTCTGCCTCACATAAACCGGAATTTTGTTCCACAGCATAGGGAGTCTTTGGGTGATGAATCTATCCCTCCAGCACGTCCTATTAATAACCCTGTCGAGGTTTAAGTCTCCCGCTCTTGTGGCTCTGAGGGATCTAGATTTTTTGAGATGAAGCATGTTCATCAAATCTGGGTTTGACATGGCCTTGTATGTCAGGCATAGGTCACCTCTGAGCAAGCGGTAAGCAACTGAATATAACTGGAGTTCTTTCAGTCGGGCAGCATAAGACAGATTTTTGAGACCCTTTATCCTTTTGGTGAGGAACTTTTGTGGCCTCTCCAGCTGCTGCAAGTGTCGGGTCAGATACATTCGAATGGGGCATTGTACTCGATCATTGGTCTGATGAGTGATGAGTATAGGGAGACTATGACTTCCCTTGATCTAGATGTGAATCCCTTCATGATAAGGTGGGCAATGTAGAAGGTCTTCCTAACTAATTTAGCAATATGAGTGTCGAATGAAAGGCTACTGTCAACCTGGGTTCCCAGGTCCCTAATAACTTCTTCTGTGTTCAGGGGATTGCCACCTATATGGTAGCTAGGGTAACCTTATTTTTTCCCGAAGGGTATGACTATGCATTTCTTGGCATTTAACTTTAGGCCATGGCTCTGGCACCAGTTATCCGTTTCTGTGAGACCCTTCTGAAGGATATCTGTGTTGGATGTGTTTTCAACTCGGCCCAGTTTGCAGTCATCTGCAAACTTTGTCAGCCATAACCCTCCTGTGTTTGCTTGTACTTCAGAAAAGTAGATGCCAAACAAGAGTGGGCCCAGGACTGAGCCCTGTGGGACACCACTTGTGACAGGCTTTGAGTCTGACATGGCGCCAGCAACTCTGACCCTGTGGGTTCTGTCACTCAGCCAGTTTGCAACCCATCTTGTAATGTATGGGTTTACATTTAAGTTGATGAGTTTTTCAATGATACCCGAGTGAGGTATTGTATCAAAAGCCTTCGCCAGGTCTAGGTAGGCTGTATGGACTGCCTTTCCTCGTCAATGGCCTTGGTGACTGTTTCAAAAAGTCAACCAAGTTTAAAAGGCATGATCTGCCTTTGACAAAGCCAAACTGGGTTGGATCCAAAGTCTGCAAGTTCCTATCTCTTTATTTATGAGATCCATTATGATCCTCTCCATGGCTTTGCAGATAAGGCTTGTCAAGCTAATGGGACGGTAATTTCCAGGGTCGGTGGAGGCACCGCCTTTGTGGAGTGGGACCACAGTCGCTGTCGCCACTCCTGGAGTGCACGATCCGGAGGTGAGACTAAGATTAAACAGCTGTCCTAACTGTGGGTTTAATTCCTCGTTGAGTTCATGGAGCACACAGCCGGGGACACCATCAGGTCCCATGGATGCTGTGTTCTTGCCTTGGAGAGCAGTTCTCACCTGGGCGTTAGAGATGTTTGGGGGCTACAATCATTTGGTATAGATATCTCTCCTTTAGGGGTGGAAGTTTGCACTGAACCTGTCAGCCAGTATGTTGGCAATGTCTGTAGGATCAGTAATCTTCACATCATTTTGAACTAATTCTGAGCATATCTGGGAGTTTCCTCCTAGGTTTCTGACATAGCTAAAGAATGCCTTATGGTTGTCTTTAGAGTCCTTAGCTATTTTTTCTCAAAATTAGCTTTGGATGATTTTATGAGAGCTCTTAGCTTTTACTTATAGTGATCAGCGGTGTCTTACCTTTTAAGGATTTTGCTCTATCTTGTAGTAGCTTTCTCCTTTTGTTGTAGAGTTTGTTTATGGCTGGGGTCCACCAGACTGGACGCTTGCCTTTGGTACAAAGAGTCTTTGTTTTGCTTGGGATTGCCTGATCCATGCAGCCCTGCAGGTGCTGGTAGAAGGCATTTGTAAGTGATTCAGCGGTTTGAGTAATGTTAACCGCCGGCTCAGGGGCCTTAAAGGAGACCACACTAGTCTTTAGAAGTGTGAAGTCGGCTTTCGAGAAGTTCTTTACTGAAGATATTGTCTTTACCAGGACTAAGTGTAACTACATTTTACTTTCCAATGAGCTATAAACTGACTGCTCTACCACCCATTATCGGCTTTGTTACAATAAAAATTAACTTAACACAAGAAAACCTCTGTAATGATATTTAGAACCCCTAAAAACTTAGAAATGTGCCTATTACTACTATTGCTGACCCTGCCTTCCCCAGTATTAGGAAAATAAAATACCACGGGTTGTCATTTGACTCTCATGTCAATTTTCTTTCACATATTGAGTCACAAATAAATAAGGTCTTGTTGCAACTTAAGGGTCTTACAAAAATTTCAAATTGTTTAACTCCTGAAGCCTGATATGGTATAGAAATAAATGCCCTAATTATCAGATTAGAACATGTTCTAACTATCATTGCTTCTTAGTCAGAACACAGTGCTTTCCTCCTTCAAACATCAGAAAATAAAATGTAAAGATTTATTCATTTTCCCAACTGCAGGAGGCACCACTACACTACTCTAGCTAAAACAAACTAGCTTCCTGTTAGGGCTAGAGCTTGTCTTCTGAACCATTACCTTTAACTTATTTCACAATAGCTATTGCCCACCTTCACTCACAAAAAAATGTCATACAGAAACATATTCTATTCTTTCAATACTTCTGATTGTATGCAATTACAGAAATTTCTCTTTGTGTTATTTTTGAAAGTTTTTTTTCCAAAATTGCTTCAGCCTCATGAAACTCTATCCCTAAAGATATTAGATTGCTGGATAAATCCCTTATGGTGCCTCAGAAAACTCATCTTTGATTAGTAATACAGAAATGCTGGAGGGGCTTCAGGGTGAGGATTGCAGTGAGCAGTGGCTATCGGCTCATCCATCTTCATATTCAGCATACAGGCTTGCCCAACTCTATGCCACATCAATAGTGACCACTCAATTCTGAGAATGAGCATGAGCAGAAATGAGTGTGCACCTCCCAAAGGAAGTGATTGTGGAGCTGCCAAGGCTGCTGTGAGGGAACAGAAGTTAGGTTACTGTCCCCGTTATGCAGTATGACACTTTACCTGAGTTCTTGATTCCCTTACCAGCCTGGTCTAGGATTGGGTTGTGCCTGGGTGAGGCTAAGGTGGGTCTGAGCAACTAGGTAATTGTGGGGATGAGCAAGGGGTCAGCTGATGGTCAGCTGCAAGGGAGGGAAGAAAACAAATCATCGTGAAATTACTTTGTTAACGAGAACACATGTAGCTGCTTTAGAGATGCTGGTTAATCACATGGCTAAACGCAGAGTGCACCTTACCTAAATCCCTCACACTATATTAACACTAAGTTGAAGAATAATTACTGCCATTGCTTGTGAGAATTTGCTATTTATTCATTACATTGTTAGTAGCATAGCTGTTACATATTTCTGTTCTTCTTGTATGTAAACTTAATTGCTCCCTATAATGTTTTATAATTCTTTATGTTTGTGTATTTGTCTATATATATTGCATTCACCTGTCTGCCCCAGTCTTGGCTGAAAAGGGTCCTTAGACCAGGTGCTATACCCAGTTAACAAACATTAAGTGAGTGAATAAATAAATAAATAAATCCATGCATACAAACAAACAAACATACATGCATGCATACATAAATGACATGTGTAGGTATTTTCTGTAGTCTTGTGACATCCTGAGGACACACATTAAAGTCACTGCATCAGATTTTACTTGCTTGTAAGTACAAATACAAAAATACAAGTTAATGTTCCGGGCAGAATCCTTATAAAATCAGGTAAAGTAATCAAACATGCTGTCTCATAATCTTGTGAGACACCTGCTGTATACAACAAGGATTCATATGCAGCAGATGCAGAGTGATCATCAGGAGGCAGTATGCAGGCTTCTGACAGTTCATAGATTCATAGGTTGGTACTAGGCTATCGGCCCTAGGGCCTATACAAGCCTAGCCATAACAATTCCCAGGATATTTCTTCCCACAATATTTACTTCTCTGGACCCCTGTCTAGCAGGGCGACTGACATGATCCCCGGGTGAATTTCATATCTCCCATCCAATCATCAAGGTTCCTTTTGAATAGGGTAAAGGAGGTGCTCTGTTTGACATGGATGGGCAGTCTATTCCAGAGTATGGGGAGTCTCTGGGTCAGGAACCTATCCCTCCAGCATGTTTTGTTCATTGTGATGATAAGGTTTAGATCCCTGGAGCGTGTGGCTCTGAGGGATTGGGATTTCTTTAAGTGGAGCATGTCCAACAGTTCAGGGTTTGACATGGCCTTGTATGTTAAGCAGAGATCGCCTCTGAGTAGACGATATGCCACAGGGTATAGATGGAGTTTTTTTAGACGGTCAGCATTTGGCATCTGCTTTAGGCCTGTGATTCTTTCAGTGAGGTATTTCTGTGGCCTTTCTAGCTGTTGCAGATGTCTTGTGAGATACATACCAAACAGGGCATTGTATTCTATAATGGGTCTAATGAGGAATGAGTACAGTGGGACAATGACCTCCTTTTTTCTGGATGAAAAGCCCTTAGTGATGAGGTGTATCACATAGAAGGATTTCCTGACTGTTGTGGCGATGTGGTTATCGAAAGTGAGACCACTGTCCAATTTGTCCCTAAGTCTCTCATCACACTTTCAATGTTTAGTGTACTGCCACCTATGTGGTAATTCATGGGTGCATGTTTTTTTCCAAAGGGTATAACTATACATTTCTTGGCATTGAGCTTGAGCCCATGGCTCTGGCACCAGGCATCTGTTTCTGTTAACATAAAATTCCCAGTGTTGGTCAGAATGAACAGATGAAGCTTCAGCTTGATGGAAACCCCTACATGTCTTCCATGTGGGAAGGGGGAGGGCTTCACTAAGACACTACCCCTTACTTATATATGCCCACATTATGGCTGCACAACCATGGAGAAAAAAAAAAAAAAACAAAATACATAAACTGCACTGCTGCCAGTTTCCAACTTTTCAGGTTAATTTCCTTGATGTTGAACCCTCTGATCAGAGGGTTCAACATCAAGGAAATTAACATGAAAAGTTTAAACTTTATTCACTTTAAACTCTGTCAAGTGTAACATAATGATCCTAAGAGAGTCCACCTGAGTAAAAGACATTGAATGTCTTCTTCTTCTTGTTTCGGCTTTTTCCCGGTTAAGGGTCGCCACAGCGGATCACCGTCCGCTCATGATTGGCAGTGGAGTTTTACAGTGTCTAGTTGCCAGCTGGGCGCCCAACCTTCCACAGAAGACACACACATGCACGCACTCACACCTATATCAAATGCTTCTGACCCTCTGGTCACTTAACTATATAAATACTCTACACTAATACACATGGATGTGTTACACTTGTTATGCATTCCAGTGCAGTTTCCATTAGTAGGTCAAAACCTTTAAATTCAAATAAAGATTTTAATGGCTTTTTGTTTTATCCAGGTTAGCATGAATGATTTTGCTTTTATCTAGGATGACCACATACATGCTATAAATATAAATGTGATATAAATTTTAATTCAGGTTTTACTATTCTGTTCTATGATATTTATTGCCAAATGTGATGCATGATTCTGCATAAATATATCTTGTCATAATCTGGATACTATTTTTATGTGTGTCCCTGGCTGTTTTTCTTAGATTCTTTGTGTGGTGCATCCTTGCTACCATACAAGAAATAATTCACTCTACAACTGATCTGGTACATCAGGGACCTCTTCCTCAGGCCTCCTCCTCCTCCTTTCAGTGTCAGGATCTGTCCTTTATGTCACTCTGTATGTATAACATGGAAAACATAGGAAGTAGAAGGATAAAAGGAAAAGACGTATTATACTGCATGAATGTATGTCCTATTAACTGTCCATGTTGCAATGGGAAGTATTTTAGGAGTATTCACAAATTTTTGTATCATTTTACAAAACATCTTTAAATACACTTTACAGCTCTAGATAACTAATCATTCTTAAAGATGCTCTTTAAGATGCTCTTCCCCTGGAGGCCAGATCCAATTTGTAATGAGTGATAAAGGTATGTGGACTTGCCCAAGTGACTGCTGCACAGATATCGTCTATAAAGGCTCTGGAGTAAAATGCCACTGAGGTTGCGATTGATCTAGCTGAGTGAGCCTTTATTTTGGAAGGCGAGGACATTTTGTTTTGTCGGTAGATGAAAGTAGGACATTTTGTTTTGTTGGTAGATAAAAGTAATGGCGTTTCTGAGCCAAGCAGATAAAGTCATTTTGGAAACAGACTTACCCATCCTGGGTCCTGCTAATGCTACAAACAATTGATTCATTTTCCCAAGAGATTTTGTTCTGTCCAAGTAAAAACAAAGTTGCCTATGAACATCAAGGGTATGTAGAAGGTACTCCCCTTTACTGGAATGATGGGGAAAGAAAATGGGTAGGTCAACAGATTGGTTGATGGAAAAAACAGAAATGACCTTGGACAAAAAGGAGGGATTAGTACGGAGAGAAACTCTATCCTTGTGGAAAATCGAATACAGTCAATTGACACTCAAAGCCTGGAACTGGGAAACTCTTCTTGCTGAGGTAAGGACTACTAGGAGTAGGGTTTTCCAGGACAAAAATGTTATATTGCATGAATCAGAAGGCTTGAAAGGAGGACTTGTTAATGACTGAAGCACCAACGTCATGTCTCATGGTTCTGTAGGGGGCTTGAGAGGAGGTTTAATATGTAATACTCCTTTCATGAAGGTTTTGCACAGTCTGTGTGACATAATTGTCAGTTCCCTTGTGAAAATTTGCAATAGCTGCTAAATGTACTATAATCTTTGATGCTGAAGCTCCAGCTTGTAACAAGGTAGTGAGATATTCTTGGATCTTCTGAAGAGGCATAGGGAAGGGATCCATATTTTGTTCTTTGACCCACATAGGGAACCTAGTCCAGTTACTGGAATAAATTTTTCTGGTGGATGGTTTGTGCAAAGCCAGGAGGATCTCATGAACAGGGGATGAAATATCAGGTAGCCTGGCAATCATCGGAAGTGAAGAAACCAAGCTGTGAGCTTGAGGCTGTGGAGATTGGGGTGAATCAATCCCTGAGGGTGAATCAGAGTCCTTGAGATTGATTCAGGATCCATGAGTTGTGGATCAGGTGAGGCCATAGGAATGGTAACCAGACTTGACTGGGCCAATAAGAGGCAATGAGGATCACTTTGCTTCTCAACCTTTGAGCTTCTGTAGAAACTTTGGGATGAGGGGAAATGGGGGAAAGGCGTACAGTAGATCAGGGGACCAATCGTGTGTCAGAGCATCCCTCGGTGACTCCCCCTGAGAGGGGATCAGGGCAAAGTAGCTTCTGCATTTGTTGTTTAGGGGTGAAGTAAACAGGTCGTAGCAATGTTTGGAATGGAAGTTTTGAGCCACTATAATCGGGTCGTGGGACCACTTGTAAGGCATCAAAATATTCCTGCTCAGATTGTCTGCAATGAGATTGGAGCTCCCGGGAATGTGCATCACTATGAGAAAGCAGTTGGAAGCCATCATCCAATGCCATCTTCTCATGGCTTCCCAACACAAGGGGTAAGACCTGATTATGCCTTGTTTGTTGATGTACCAGACAACTGACATGTTGTCTGATTCTATTGCAATAGTCCTGGAAGGAAGGGATGTGTGGAATGCTTGGAACACTAAAAGAACTGCCCTCAATTTCAGGACATTTATGTGCAAATTGGCCTCTATGGGGGACTAAGTACCCTGGACAATCCTTCCCTGAAAATGCACCCCCCCACCCTAACAGGGAAGCATCTTTGATTACCATGGCCTTGGGCTGGGGGAGACGGAATGGTCGACACCAAAGATTTGTTTCTGGCTTCATCCACCATAGCATTTCTTCCTTGCAAAGGTTTGTAAGACGTATCATGTGGTCGAGAGGATGGGTTAAGATCGACCACTGTGAATAAAGGAGCCACTGTTATAGTCTCATGTGCAACCTCACCAGGGGAACTAAGGTAATGGTTGCTTCCAAAGAGCCTAATAGTTGTAGTACTAGGCATGCTGGTAGGAATGTCTGAGGAAGGACAACTTGAATCTGATTTCTTATTTTTGAAAGCCTGTGAGGAGGAAGAGAAGCTTGACAAGACATTGTGTTGAAGATCACTTCAGTGAATTCCAATGTCCCTGTTGGGGACATGTTTGGATTTTCCATATTGATCGTAATACCTAGGTGTAGAGCAAGGCCTTGAGTGTAAGAGAGACTGAGAATGAAAATGTTCCTGGTCATGGCGGTGAGGAGCCAATCATCTAGATATGGAAACACCTGGAATCCTTGTAGTTAGAGATGACCTACTTTGACTGCCATACATTTGGTAAACACTCTGGGGGCTGTCAAGAGACCAAAGGGCAATACCCTGAACTGATAGTGATTGTCTCCCAGCCGGAAGCAAAGAAATCTCTGGGAGTGTTTGTCCATCTTTATGTGGTAATACTTGTCCTGAAGGTCTATAGAGCACACCCAGTTGTCCTTCCCCAGAAAGAGAGAATGGACTGCACTGTGGCCATCTGGAATTTTTGAGGTTTGATGAATTTGTTTTGTAGGCTGAGATCCAGGATTAGTCTCCAGTCCCCTGTCTTTTTTGGCACTAAAAAGAACCTTGAGTAAAAACTGGATCCTGTTTGGTCTGCTGGGACTGGTTGACTCTTTTTCTTAGCAACTTTTCAATTTCCAAGGCCGCAGCATCCCTCTGACCAGGTGGAACATCAGGGATTCATTTTGTGGATCTGGGAGTGAGATCAAAAGGGATATGATTGCCTCTGGATATTATTCTCTGCACCCATGAATCCGTTGTTATGAGTTGCCAGGATTGTAGGTGCAGAGAGAATCATCCCCAACTGCTTCCAGAGGAAAGCAATGGGGCAGCTGCTCAGGAGCACTGGAAGCGTCAGCCAGAGAACAAGTTCCTAGCGCCCTGGTTGCACTGACCCCCTCTGCTCTGAAAGTGACATCTTCTGGATGAGTTACCCCCTCTCCCCGGGGGGAATGCTCATCACGAGTGACACAAAAAGATCCTTGGGACTTCTTGAACCACAATTTTCCTCCCCTTTGATTCCTGGAGTAGGATCTCTGGGGGGAGGGGTGGAAAAATGTATGCCCACAGCAGACAAAGTCTTTCCATCTTTCTCACTGCATGATAGTGTGTCTCTTACTTTTGGACCAGAGAGGGAAGATTCGTCAAGAGGTGTGTTGACAAAGGAAGATTTGAAAGGGTCCGTGAAGTCACACAAATGCATCCAAGCATGCCGTCTCATAACGATGCCCGATGCAGCTGTGAAATCAAGCGCATTAAGGAGTTTGAGATGGATTCTAGGGTAGCCAGCTGGGAGAAACAGTATCATGCACCTCCTCAGGCAGTACCCCTGCCAAAGAGGCAGTAATTTCTAAAATTAGGTCTATTTGGAGGTGAGTAAAGTGTGCCAGGTAATTCAGCGACCAAATGGCAAAGGTTGCTGAAGCAAAGGTCCACTTCCCTAGTCTGTCCAAAGCCCAAGACTCCCTGTTCAGGTGATGAACAGTGGAACTATCTTCTGCCAATTCCCTCTTAGTGGCTACCAACACAACCATGGAATCTACTACTAGCTGTTTGGACCAGTTGGGTTGGCCTTCAGGCGTGGAACAGGTTTTATGTTGTTCGGAGCCTTCCAGGCACGCTGCATGAAGAGCCTAAGAGCTCATCTGCAAGTGTGGTCACCCAGGAAGTAGATGGTTGAGCACAGAAAGCCTGCAAGAACACTGATTCCTCTGAAGAAGGGTTGGAGGATTTCCAATCTCCCCTCTGCTTGCAGATCTCGAAAATGTCTCCAAATGAGATGTCTTCTGGGGGAGACCATGGGGACCCTTCTCCCTCATCATAACTGGTGTCTTTGGGGATGGATTCCTCAGGGGAATCAAGATGCTTCCGCTTGCAAAGTTTCTTCCAGGGTGGCTCCTCGGTGGGGTCTTGTGAGGAGGACTCCGGAGGAAGGGTTCTCTTCAAGGGAAGGTCTTGAAGCTCCTGTGGCTGAGGTCCCAGAGTAGGAGGTTGGGACAGCTGCATGCTAGAGGGGGTTCTGGTTCCAATTTTGCCAACTGTGAGCCAGTAGAAGCGAGGACCCACTCCATTACCTGGAAAGCTGGCAAGCCTGAAGAGGGATGGGAGCCCTGAACCAAGAAGAGCAACCTCAGAACTGGGGTGATACCCCACCCCGATGAGCCCACCTCCAGGTGAGGAGCTCTGAGAGAACTGGTAGCTGCCAGAGCCGGGACTGTAGATGGTGCCACAGAAAATAATTGGTGCCGAACTAGGTGTCACGGTGCCGACAGCCCAATCACTGCTCCGAGGGTGCACCATTTCCAAAGGAGCTGTGGTACGAAGGGTTATCAGAGCCAAAAGGAAACCCTCTGCTGTCGGAGCCAAGACAGAGTGCACCGGGATGAACATTGGTACCAAAATCTCTGAAACCTGGAGAAGGTTGGAGGAGGATAAACAGTTGAATATGCTGGGAAAGCTTTTGTTCCAAGAGGGAGGGAAGACCTAGTCGGGGTTGGTAAGCCTCTAGCTGCCAAAAGCTGGTCCACAACCCTCATCACATCTTGTTCTGAGAGACTCCTGGTGGATCTGATGGACACTGCTGATGGAGATTCTGGTCTTTCAATAAATGGGCTAAATTGCTGCCCCAAAAAAAAGCATCATAAGATGGGGAGTGCCTTGTTCTGGCAAAGTACTCAATCTTTGGAACTGCAGGTGTCATCATAGGTGGAGCTGTTGAGGTCATCGGTACTGTGGCTGGGGATGGTACCGATGCTTGTACAGAAGTAGGAGCCTGTATCATGATCAAGGTCAGCACCAAGGGAGAAGACAGAGACTTCGGTGCCAAAGCTGTATGCACCAACGGTGCAGAAGATGTCTGGTATTGACTCAGTTCCAAAGAGGATGGAGATGTCAGCACCGAGTGACTCCATTTTCTTTTATGTTTCTTAACATCCTTGGGTTTAGGAGGTGGTGAGACCTCTGTCCCAGATAGAGCCTCTGAGAAGCGTGTCGTCAACATACCCTTCAAAATAAGTTTGTTCTTGTGTTCAGCTAACATACGGTTGCTGAAACCAGAGCAAATATCACAAGACACATTAATATGGTCAACGCCCAAACAATAAACACACTGGGCATGACCATCTGAGTTGGGCATCATAAGTCCACACTTGTCACACTGCTTGAAACCTAGTTTCACTTTATCAGACATTATGACAAAGCCACACAAAACACTATAGTCCTAAAATACAGTAGAGGAGGTTTTTTTTTTTTATATAAATAGGAGGAAGGAGTACCAACAATGGTACTAAGAAATACCAACAAGTGGTAAGGGAAAGGGCCTACCAAAGGTAGGGGAGAGGGATAGTACCAATGATGGTACAAAAAAAACTACCGAAGGTAGAGGGTAGGCTTTAATAGGAAATATGGACATTAAAGGCAAAAGAGATAACCTTACTAACTAAAGGAAAGTAATTATATCTGTAAAACACAAAAAACACTACACTTAGCTTGAGGGAAAGGCTTGGCACATCTGACGAGGAATGCGGCAGATGAGATCTGAAGAGACTATGAGAGGGGCATTGAGGGTAGGACTTAGCTGAGAGTTTTGGCAGGTGCAAGCTTGGTACCGGCTGTGTCAGTTCTGAGGATGTAACCAAAGTCCTATCAGTAAGGAATGAATGAAGATTTGCAACATCAGATCTTACATTACTAAAAATCACTTGATGCCATGCATTGAGTAGCTATACTAACACCCCTGGTGCCATGTGGCACTGAGTAGGTATACTAACATACCTGGTGCCATGTGGCACTGAGTATGTATAATAACATGCCTGGTGCCATGTGGCACTGACAAGGTATAATATGCCTGGTGCCATATGGCACTGAGTAGGCATACTAACATACCTGGTGCCATGTGGCACTGAGTATGTATAATAACATGCCTGGTACCATGTGACACTAACAAGGTATAATAACATGCCTGGTGCTATATGGCCCTGAGTAGGTATACTAACATGCCTGGTGCCATGTGGCACTGAGTAGGCATACTAACATACCTGGCACCATATGGCACTGAGGAGGTATACTATCATGCCTGGTGGCATGTAGCACTTTGTAGATATACTAACACCCCTGATGCAATGTGGCACTGAGTAGGTATACTAATATATCTGGCACCATGTGGCACTGAGTATGTATAATAACATGCCTGGTACCATATGGTACTGAGTAGGCATACTAACATACCTGGCACCATGTGGCACTGAGTATGTATAATAACATGCCTGGTGCTATGTGGCACTGAGTAGGTATACTAACATACCTTGTGCAATGTGGCACTGAGTAGGCACAATATGCCTGGTGCCATGTGACACTGAGTAGGTATACTAACATGCCTGGTGCCATGTGACACTGAGTAGGTATAATATGTCTGGTGCCATGTGGCACTGAGTAGGTATACTAACATGCTTGGTGCCATGTGGCACTGAGTAGGTATACTAACATTCCTGGTGCCATGTGGCACTGAGTAGGTGTAGTAACATGCCTGGTGCCATGTGACACTGAGTAGGTATACTAACATGCCTGGTGCCATGTTGCACTGAGTAGGTGTACTAACATGCCTGGTGCCATGTGGCACTGAGTAGATATACTATCATACCTAGTGCCATGTGGCACTGAGTAGGTATAATAACATGCCTGGTGCCATGTGGCACTGAGTAGTTATAACATGCCTGGTGCCATATGGCATTGAGTAGGCATACTAACATATCTGGTGCCATGTGGCACTGAGTATGTATACTAACATGCCTGGTGTTGTGGCACTGAGTAGGTCTACTAACATGTCTGGTGCCATGTGGCACTGAGATGGTATACTAACATGTCTGGTGCCATGTGGCATTGAGTAGGTATACTAACAAGCCTCATACCATGTGGCACTGAGTAGGTGTACTAACATACCTAGTGCCATGTGGCACTGAGTAGGTATACTCACATGCCTGGTACCATGTGGCACTGAGTAGGTATACTAACATGCCTGGTGTCATGTGGCACTGTGTAGTTATAACATGCCTGGTGTCATATAGCATTGAGTAGGCATTCTAACATGCTTGGCACCATGTGGCATTGAGTAGGTATAATAACATGCCTGGTGCCATGTGGCACTGAGTAGGTATACTAACATGCCTGGGGCCATGTGGCACTGAGTAGGTATACTAACATGCCTGGTACCATGTGACATTGAGTAGGTATACTAACATGCCTGGTGCTATGTGGCACTGAGTAGGCACAATATGCCTGGTACCATGTGACACTGAGTAGGTATACTAACATGCCTGGTGCCATGTGACACTGAGTAGGTATAATATGGCTGGTGCCATGTGGCACTGAGTAGGTATACTAACATGCTTGGTGCCATGTGGCACTGAGTATGTATAATAACATGCCTGGTGCCATGTGGCACTGAGTAGGTATACTAACATGCCTGGTGCCATGTGGCACTGAGTAGGTATACTAACATGCCTGGTACCATGTGACACTGAGTAGGTATACTAACATGCCTGGTGCTATGTGGCACTGAGTAGGTGTACTAACATGCCTGGTGCCATGTGGCACTGAGTAGATATTGCCTGGTGCCATATGGCACTGAGTAGGTATAATAACTGGCACTGAGTGGGTATACTAACGTATGCTTGGTGCCATGTGGAGGTATAATAACTTATCTGGTGCCATGTGGCAGTAGGTATACTAACATTCCTGGTGCCATGTGGCACTGAGTAGGTGTACTAACATGCCTGGTGCCATGTGACACTGAGTAGGTATACTAACATGCCTGGTGCCATGTGACACTGAGTAGGTATAATATGCCTGGTGCCATGTGGCACTGAGTAGGTATACTAACATGCTTGGTGCCATGTGGCACTGAGTAGGTATAATAACTTATCTGGTGCCATGTGGCACTGAGTAGGTATACTAACATTCCTGGTGCCATGTGGCACTGAGTAGGTGTAGTAACATGCCTGGTGCCATGTGACACTGAGTAGGTATACTAACATGCCTGGTGCCATGTGGCACTGAGTAGGTGTACTAACATGCCTGGTGCCATGTGGCACTGAGTAGATATACTATCATACCTAGTGCCATGTGGCACTGAGTAGGTATAATAACATGCCTGGTGCCATGTGGCACTGAGTAGTTATAATAACATGCCTGGTGCCATATGGCATTGAGTAGGCATGCTAACATATCTGGTGCCATGTGGCACTGAGTATGTATACTAACATGCCTGGTACCATGTGGCACTGAGTAGTTATAATAACCTGCCTGGTGTCATGTGGCACTGAGTAGTTATAATAACATGCCTGGTGTCATATAGCATTGAGTAGGCATACTAACATGCTTGGCACCATGTGGCACTGAGTATGTATAATAACATGCCTGGTGCCGTAATGACGGTAGGTATAATATGCCTGGTGCCATGTGGCACTGAGTAGGTATACTAACATGCTTGGTGCCATGTGGCACTGAGTAGGTATAATAACTTATCTGGTGCCATGTGGCACTGAGTAGGTATACTAACATTCCTGGTGCCATGTGGCACTGAGTAGGTGTAGTAACATGCCTGGTGCCATGTGACACTGAGTAGGTATACTAACATGCCTGGTGTCATGTGGCACTGAGTAGGTGTACTAAAATGCATGGTGCCATGTGGCACTGAGTAGATATACTATCATACCTAGTGCCATGTGGCACTGAGTAGGTATAATAACATGCCTGGTGCCATGTGGCACTGAGTAGTTATAATAACATGCCTGGTGCCATATGGCATTGAGTAATATATCTGGTGCCATGTGGCACTGAGTATGTATACCAACATGCCTGGTGTCGTGGCACTGAGTACGTCTACTAACTAGGTATACTAACATGCTTGGTGCCATGTGGCACTGAGTAGGTATAATAACTTATATGGTGCCATGTGGCACCGAGTAGGTATACTAACATGCCTGGTGCCATGTGGCACTGAGGGTGTAGTAGATATACTATCATACCTAGTGCCATGTGGTACTGAGTAGGTATAATAACATGCCTGGTGCCATGTGGCACTGAGTAGTTATAATAACATGCCTGGTGCCATATGGCATTGAGTAATATATCTGGTACCATGTGGCACTGAGTATGTATAATAACATGCCTGGTGCCATGTGGCACCGAGTAGGTATAATATGCCTGGTGCCATGTGGCACTGAGTAGGTATACTAACATGCTTGGTGCCATGTGGCACTGAGTAGGTATAATAACTTATCTGGTGCCATGTGGCACTGAGTAGGTATACTAACATTCCTGGTGCCATGTGACACTGAGTAGGTATAATATGCCTGGTGCCATGTGGCACTGAGTAGGTATACTAACATGCTTGGTGCCATGTGGCACTGAGTAGGTATAATAACTTATCTGGTGCCATGTGGCACTGAGTAGCTATAACATGCCTGGTGCCATATGGCATTGAGTGGGCATACTAACATATCTGGTGCCATGTGGCACTGAGTATGTATACTAACATGCCTGGTGTTGTGGCACTGAGTAGGTCTACTAACATGTCTGGTGCCATGTGGCACTGAGATGGTATACTAACATGTCTGGTGCCATGTGGCATTGAGTAGGTATACTAACAAGCCTCATACCATGTGGCACTGAGTAGGTGTACTAACATACCTAGTGCCATGTGGCACTGAGTAGGTATACTCACATGCCTGGTGCCATGTGGCACTGAGTAGGTATACTAACATGCCTTGTGCCATATGTCACTGAGTAGGTATAATAACATGCCTGGTGTCATATAGCAATAACATGCCTGGTGCCATGTGGCACCGAGTAGGTATAATATGCCTGGTGCCATGTGGCACTGAGTAGGTATACTAACATGCTTGGTGCCATGTGGCACTGAGTAGGTATAATAACTTATCTGGTGCCATGTGGCACTGAGTAGGTATACTAACATTCCTGGTGCCATGTGGCACTGGAGTAGTTAACATGCCTGGTGCCATGTGACACTGAGTAGGTATACTAACATGCCTGGTGCCACGTGACACTGAGTAGGTATAATATGCCTGGTGCCATGTGGCATTGAGTAGGCATACTAACATATCTGGTGCCATGTGGCACTGAGTATGTATACTAACATGCCTGGTGTTGTGGCACTAAGTAGGTCTACTAATATGTCTGGTGCCATGTGGCACTGAGACGGTATACTAACATGTCTGGTACCATGTGGCATTGAGTAGGTATACTAACATGTCTGGTACCATGTGGCACTGAGTAGGTATACTCACATGCCTGGTGCCATGTGGCACTGAGTAGGTATACTAACATGCCTTGTGCCATATGTCACTGAGTAGGTATAATAACATGCCTGGTGTCAGCATTGAGTGGAGGCATGCTGCTGGCACCATGTGGCACTGAGTATGGTGCCTGGTGCCATGTGGCACCAGTAGGTATACTAACATGCCTGGGGCCATGTGGCACTGAGTAGGTATACTAACATGCCTGGTACCATGTGACACTGAGTAGGTATACTAACATGCCTGGTACCATGTGACACTGAGTAGGTATACTAACATGCCTGGTGCTATGTGGCACTGAGTAGGCACAATATGCCTGGTGCCATGTGACACTGAGTAGATATACTAACATGCCTGGTGCCATGTGACATTGAGTAGGTATAATATGCCTGGTGCCATGTGGCACTGAGTAGGTATACTAACATGCTTGGTGCCATGTGGCACTGAGTAGGTATAATAACTTATCTGGTGCCATGTGGCACTGAGTAGGTATACTAACATTCCTGGTGCCATGTGGCACTGAGTAGGTGTAGTAACATGCCTGGTGCCATGTGACACTGAGTAGGTATACTAACATGCCTGGTGCCATGTGGCACTGAGTAGGTGTACTAAAATGCATGGTGCCATGTGGCACTGAGTAGATATACTATCATACCTAGTGCCATGTGGCACTGAGTAGGTATAATAACATGCCTGGTGCCATGTGGCACTGAGTAGTTATAATAACATGCCTGGTGCCATATGGCATTGAGTAATATATCTGGTGCCATGTGGCACTGAGTATGTATACCAACATGCCTGGTGTCGTGGCACTGAGTACGTCTACTAACATGTCTGGTGCCATGTGGCACTGAGACAGTATACTAACATGTCTGGTGCCATGTGGCACTGAGTAGGTATACTAACATGCCTGGTACCATGTGGCACTGAGTAGGTGTACTAACATACCTAGTGCCATGTGGCACTGAGTAGGTATACTAACATGCCTGGTGCCATGTGGCACTGAGTAGGTATACTAACATGCTGTGTGCCATATAGCATTGAGTAGGCATACTAACATGCTTGGCACCATGTGGCACTGAGTATGTATAATAACATGCCTGGTGCCATGTGGCACTGAGTAGGTATACTAACATGCCTGGGGCCATGTGGCACTGAGTAGGTATACTAACATGCCTGGTACCATGTGACACTGAGTAGGTATACTAACATGCCTGGTACCATGTGACACTGAGTAGGTATACTAACATGCCTGGTGCTATGTGGCACTGAGTAGGTGTACTAACATGCCTGGTGCCATGTGGCACTGAGTAGGTATACTAATATACCTAGTGCCATGTGGCACTGAGTAGGTATAATAACATACTTGGTGCTATGTGGTACTGTGTATGCATGATAGCCTGACTAATGCCATATAACACTATGTAAATATCATAATCAGAAGCCTAATGCCATGCAGTACTACACAGGTTTGATGGTAGCATATTTAATGCCATGTGATACATTGTAATTATGATGCTAAGTGGTGCTGTGTTGATATGATGACATCATGTTTGGCACTAGGTAGACAGTCTAACATGCTTGCTACTGTGCAGTACTATGTAGGCATGATGGTGACATGCCTGATTTAGTATGGGTCTATATAGATGTGATGGTAGCATATCTGGTGCCATTTCACTAGGCACAATTAATGTCAGTATGCCTTGAACTTGTGGCACTATGTAAGCATTCTAACATACCTGGTACTATGTAGCACTACGTAGTCATGAGTTGGCATGCCTGATGCAATATGGTACTATGCAGAAAGGATGGTGACACACCTGGTGTCATGTGGCACTATGTAGATTAGGTAGCACACCTGTTGTCATGTGGTGCTGTATAGATATAATAGTATATCTGATGTAGTGTGACAGAATGTAGGTATGATGGCATCATATCTATGCCTGACAGTATGTACACATGAAAACACTGTGTAAGTATGATGTTAGTATTCCTGATGCACTATGGTACTTCATGGATGTGATAATAGCACACCTGAAGCCATGTGAGACCAGACAGGTACAATGAAAGCATGTATTGTCATGCTTGATACCATGCTATGGATGGTAGTTTAGCATAGAAGATTAAGGCTTCATTCTATAATCTTGGGATGGAGTCCCTTAGTCTCCATTTGCCTATATTGTTACTTTGAGCAAGACAGACTGACAAAGGTTGTTGGTCACCTCTGAAATTTGGCACTTACATCTTGTGGGGTTACTTGGTAGGCAAACAAAGGTTGATGTTCCCAGCCACCCTGCTAGACAGTGGTCCAGGGAAGTAAATACTGTGGGAAGAAATAGCCAGGGAATTGGTATGGCTAGGCTTGTATAGGCCCTAGGGCCAATAGCCTAGTACCAACCTATGAACCTATGTAATTCCTGATGTGACACTATGTCTGTATGATGGTAGCATGACTACATGTCATGTAACAGTATGTTAGTACAGTAATGATATGTATGATGCCATGTGACACCATGTAGGTATAACTTCTGCAGGCATTATGCCATGGGACTTTATGTAGTTATGATCTGATCAGATTTGATGTGATGTGACATTATGCATTTTTTGAGGACTTTTTGCTCCATCTTTCTTTCTATGGCTTTCCTCCCCTGCACCCCACTTCCATGCCAGGTTTACTAGCTTCTCCATTTCTCCCTTGGACTTACCCCAAAGTAGCTGGGGCAGGATGCAAAACCTAGTGGCTTCCTGGAGCGGTCTCACTATTTTTTTTACACTTTGGGCCTAGCCTATTACTCTCCCTCCCCATTGCAATTTCGGGGTTTCATCCGATGGGCAGACGTGTTGAGGACATGCAATGTGTTGACCAACCTCTGCAGCAGGTTAATCATGCCAATCACCCATTCCTCAGAATAACACACCCCCACCACCAATGCTCCTCCTTGGACTACACAGCCTAGAGCAATGTGCCCAGTGTCTCCCAGGGGAACACTGCAGGGCATATCCACATAACACCTCCCCTGGATGCATACCTCTTAACTTCTTAGAGTAAGAAATCTGGACAAAGCCATGAAAAAAGTGGTACAAATAGTGACAATTTTTAAATATTGCTCTTACAAACTTAGAAAGTTGATAGAATAACAGGTTTGCATTAGCATGAATTTTCTGAAGGGTATGACGTCTAAAACTCAAATGTCTGTAATTATTTTCAAACTTCAGTCTTTAATGATTTGCCACTAATTTGCCAGAAAGCCAGAATCTTATGAAAAACGGACCAAAAATATAAAGCAAAAATCTGTATAGTTGAGAGGTATGCCTGGATGGTTATGCCCATCCCTCCCCTGCCAATCAGTCAGTCAGTCCCCTTAGCCACTAGTCAAACCCTGATTATCTGGGCCATAGTCAGGGCTTTCTCCCCCTATACCAGTGGAGCAGCTACATGTGACATGTAGATATAGAAGCATGCTTGATACCATGGAGAAAAGTATACTGGCATCATCCCTGTTATCACATGACACTATGCACTTATAATGATAGTATGCATATGCAATGTGGCACCGTGTAAGTATAATGCCAACATGCCTGATTCTGTGTTACATTAACCTGATATGGTGGCAGCATGTCTGATGCCATGTGACTCCGCACATGCATGACAGCAGCATTCCTAATGCCTTGCAAGCCTAGAAAGATATATATGTAACATTGCTGATATCATGAGGTAGTATGTGGGTATAAATGCACTATGTAATAGGATTTACTTGTTTCATTTATTTATTGTTATTTGTTCATCAGGTCCATGTCAAGCAGAGTACCTCTCTAGGCCTCTTTAAGAGGAACCTGGATGACTGGATGGGAAACAGAAAATATACCCCTGGGATCCCACCTGTGTCTCTGTTGGACAGGGGAACCTATGAACCTAAGTGGGCTGGTCAGCTGACTTTTCTGATTGGGACTGGAGGGTAAGAGCAGTAAAGCACAAATGTACACAAACGAAGAAATAAAGTGAAAGTACATACATCATTCCTGAAAAACTTGCAAACAACATATAAAACAGTTTTTGGATATAAATTATTGAAATTTACAACTGGTGTGTGTAGGAGCACTGAAATTAAAAGACAGTTGATATACAAAATTTCTATATACAGGAGTATAAAGCAAGAACACAGTTTAAACATTTGACTGTAAAATTGAATATAACAGATAAGGACAGGTATTAAACATTGTCATTATAGTACCCTAAATGATGCCATGTTGAATTAGGTTGATATGATGGTGGTATGTCTGATACCATATATGTGGCATTAGGATAATACGATGGCACCATGCCTAATGCTATGCCGCACCACAGTTATGTTGCTGTTATGCTCGATACCATGTGGTTGATATGGTGGCATACCTGAAGTCATGTATCTGGCATTAGGATAATATGATGACACCATGCCTGATGCCATGCAGTATGGCATAGTTATGTTGCTGACTTTTTAAATTCTCCAAGTTTTTTGGGTTTCTAATACCATGACAGGAATGGACCCCATTCCTAAGTCAAAGTACGATTAAAGTTCATGAAATTAGTATTGTTTCAATCTTTGATGTCAGCCAAAAGTGCTCTTTGCAGCACCCACAATGTGCCCAGCAGTGACTCCTTCTGTAATTCGTGTGGGGTTACATGGATTGGTAACATATCTAAATACAACTGTAGATTCTTTTTTTATAAGACCCATTGCTCCTATTGGAACTGTCGAGGCATCTTTCATCCACATTGCTCTCATTTTTGTCTGCAGATCCTGATATTTTATGACTTTGTGTCTCTCTGTACACAACACACTGTAGTCACTGGGTGTGGTGATTTCAATGATCAATGCTACTTTTGTCTTCTTTTCATGGACCACTATATCTGGTTTTCTAGCATCTATCTTTTGAACTGTTGGTAATGGGTGATCCCATGTGATATAAACTTCATCATTTTCTATGATGCTTTGTGGCTCATGTTTCCAGTGTTTTTCACCCACTTCAATACCATAATGTTTGCACAATCCCCTTGCAACAGTCTTGCCACATTATTATGCCTTTCAGTATACAGTCCTTCTGCCATTAGTATGTCACAACCAGTTACAAAGATATGCATCTAGAGGATTTCTCCCCAGGCCTCCACTGAAAATTGGCTTTGTTCCAAGTCAGACTTTCCCAGTCAACAAATATTAAATAAAATAAATAAAAAGAAACCAGTAACAAGGTGTATGACTGTTTTCAATTGGGTTTTACAAAACCTACATTTGTGTGTTTCTCCCACATATTCAATGGACTTTGTAAACCACCGTGTATGTAGCCCACAATCTTAGGCCGCCAATATTAACCTGTCATCTGTTGGTTTGAATTTGCCTCAGTTTAACCATTCCTACATTTGTTCTTGATCAACATGATGTTCTTCCAGAAGTTTTCTATACTTGCAACTATATTTATGCATTTTCCACATTTCTTGCCATCTCATCTGGTCCTTCACCTTATATTCTTTCTTTTGTTTTTTGGCGCATTCAGTTGCTACCTGATTTTTATCTACTTCTGGTTTGATTTCCATTCCTGCTTGATCCCGATATGCTTCTGCTAGATTAAGCAGAGAAGTCATCTTATATTTATTCTCCTTATGTTTCAAAACTTTCACTACATTTGGGTCTTATGAAGTCAGCAGATATGTGTGGAGTCCCACGATTGCAGATCTATACATGTAATCAGTTTCAAGGAGGCCCATCCCTCCTTCGGAACGGGGAATATATAATCTTGGTATGCAATGATTTTTATAAATCATTTGGCGAGCATGAAGCATCCTTCTTGTTTACCTATCTAATCTATCCAACACATTTTGGGGCCAGTCAATCACTCCAAAACTGAAAGTTAGGACAGGAAGAGCAAATTGGTTTATAGCTTGGATTTTGTTCCTAGATGTCAACTTTGTTTTCGGGATTAATTTAAGTCTTCTAAAGTATTCCTTACTATGTTTTATTTGCATTTGTTCATGTTTTATTGTTGATCCTTTACTAATTACTAAATATTTATACACTCCCATTTGCTCAAGTTCTTTGATATCACATTCTTGTCCCAAACTGATGTTTTCCTGGTGCTGCAGTTTTCCTGCTTTAAAGGTTGATTTTGCTCATTTATCAAGACCAAATGACATTCTTATATTTATTTTATTTATTTATTTATTTGCAGTTTGATTACCGGGGAAGTCCACTGGGCCAAATTGATGAATTTTCAGTGGAGGCCCAGGGAGAAAAGCTCCAAGATGCATTATACAATTTAGATACAACTGATAGTTAATATTAAAGATGATATTATGTAAAATAGTTGCTCATAAATGCATTCAATATCATGCATAGTTAACAAATTCATTAAGCTTGAAGGTAGGGATCATACAGTTTCATTTGAGGAAAACAGATGTGTTAGGTGTGGAAAGAGTTTACATGCAAACTTTTTAAGAAAATGTAAACACGCTTTACATACACACAACAGTAGAATGCTATTTACAATATTTACAAGGTTGGGCTGTGTGAGGGTAGCTGTAGAAGTTGTGAGCTTGGAGAGAAGCTATAGAAATTGTTGAGAGCTTAGATAGGTTCATAGGAATATAACTATGAGAGTTGTAGAGCTTGGTAACCAGAGAGAGAGAACCCCCATTGATTAGGTTGGGTGATCATCTGAAAAAATTTTGACAACCTGAAGTTGTGCTTTCAGTTCCTCATCTGATGAGCTATATAGTTTTAAGTCATCGACAAAGAGAAATGAGAAGTCTTTACACTTTGTTGTTTTCTAGGAGCCAAATTATAGCCATGGCCTAAGCTGTTAAGTAAAGGGCTTAATGGGTTAAGGGCAAAGCTGTATAGCAATGGTGACAGAGAGTCACCCTGGAATATCCCCCTTTGAATTTTTATCCCTGGGATAACAGTTTGTCCTTTATCATGGCTTAATTGCAAAGTGGTCTGCCACTATTTCATGGTCACTGTAATGCCTATCAGTGTAGGGTCTATCTTATACATTTTAAGCACACTTTTATCCATGAATGTGAGATACTATCAAATGCCATATACTTAGATCCTTCCCTTTTTACAGTTCTCCACCATGACTTTATTTAACAACAAATGATCCTTTGTTCCATATGCCTTTCTTTTATTGCCCTTTTGTTCTGTTGAAATAATTGAGTTTTCTTCTAAATGACTATAAACTCTGGGGTCTATGTTATTTAATCGACCGTTTCGAATGTCGAATACTGGAAGTTCGAACAGGAAAGTTCAAAAAATAGAAATGTCGAAACCGTGGAAATTCAAATTCTTTCCTAGGGAAAGAATTTGGTTGGCTGTTTCTGCTGCTTTGACATTTTCTCTACTGTGGTGCAAAAGTGACGGATTGGGTTAAGGTAAGTGTGCGAGTGTGACGGACATTGGGGTTAGGGTGTGGGTAAGGTAAGGGTGCGAAAGTGACAGACCATAGGGTTAGGGCACGGGTAAGGTAAGTGTGCGATAGTGACGGACTTTAGGGTTAGGGTGCGGGTAAGGTAAGTGTACGATAGTGACGGACTTTAGGGTTAGGGTGCGGGTATGATAAGTGAGCGATAGTGATGGACTTTAGGGTTAGGGTTTGGGTTAAGGTTAGTGCATAAATAGTTGTGTATGTAAGGTGTAGTGTAGGTTTATTAGGTTTTTGGTGTGTCTGTGTTGTGTGTGTGTTTTTTGGAACAGCAATTTTTTTCCCTGGGAAAAAATTCACTGTTCTGAGGTTTCGATGTTGTCATATTTTGAACTTCCAAGTTCGAACATATCGTATTTGAAAGTTTGGAAGTTTGATTATATGACAGAGACCCAAACTCTGTCAGCATCAATTCCCATGTATAGTTTATACGTCATTGGAAGGCAAGTTATTAGTCTATAATTTTTAGAGTAGCTTGCAGGTTCACTCTTAAGTAGGAGGATTGTTTTTCCTGTTGTTAGCCAGGTTGGTGTCTGTTCGGGGTGTGCATATAAATAGTTCTTACTCATGGCTAAATCTTTGTGCGAAGATGTTAATACTTTTAACCAAAAGTTAGGTACTGCATCTGGGCATGGGGTTTTACAATTAGAGTCTTTCCTTAACTTTGTTTCAATCTCTCTCTGGCTGTTGCTTCATCCCATTTCATATCCTGTACCTTTAAACGTCTTATTATTTCTTTTACTTTTTCTATTCATTTAGCATCTTTGTTATGTTCTACAGGATCTTCATAGATACTTCTCCAAAATGTATCTATTTCTTCTTTTTTGGTAGTCTTTCAGTTCCTTTTACCTTGTTTCCCAATTCTCATTAAAACCTTTTTGGGTCATCAATAAATTTCTTATTTTGTACTTTTTCTTTATATTTATATGTGTATCTTCTAGTATTTCTGCCTGTGCTGAAATTTTTAGTTTGTTATTTGCGATAGTGCATGATAGATCCTGGTCTGTTCTAATACTGTACATTCCTTTTATTACATCTTTCTTAGTATTTTTGTTGATCTATTCCTTCTTCTATAGTCTTCTAACAGTGACACTTCTTGTCTTAATTGTTTTATAGTTTTCTCTATTCGATACTTCCATGATGGTATTCGGTTGGTTCTCTATTCGATACTTCCATAATGGTATTAGGTTTCTCCCCTTGCTTTCCCTTACTTCCCTGTGTTCTTGTGGTAGAATTTTATCTGTTTTTAATTTGGCTGCACAGAAATATATCCTGTTTACTTCTATTATATTGCATGAATCTCTATGGGCAGTCCTAATTACTGTGTTCATTTGTTTTATCAAACTTCTAACTTTTTGGGTTTTATTGACCTTCTGCAGGCTATTTTTTTCATTGATCTTAATATATCTATCTATGTCTATAAAATCAAGCAACTCTTTTCTTAGCTCATTTTCTTCCAAACTGAGGGCACAGTTTTCCATTTCCTGTGGGCATTCTATAGAAAGCTCTATAGCATCTTCTTGTGGCACCTTCTCTTCAATTTCATACTGTGCCATCCGTTGCTCTGTCATATAGGAACTCACTGGCCTATCACTCCTCAACATTGACTGCATCAGAGTTTCCACAGTTTCCTGTTCCTTCCCTTGCTGTCCAGCTTCAAGTGAACATTTATACTGGTTTCCTGTGGAAGGCTCCAAAATGTCTTCATATGGCACCTGACCAGTTGCTTCCTGTTCCACTGGTTTCCCCTTAATTTGGATATTTATTATTCTATCCTGTTGTGGTGCTTTCTGCATTAGATTTTCTACACTGAATCCTTCACTTTGCAGTACTCCATAACCCCAGTTTCTATTTCTTTACCTTCTCCATTACTAATCCCCTTTTCTACTTTTCCTCTTTGTCTTCTTATTTTTTTGTTTTGTAAAGTTTTCCAGATCTGGATTCCTTTGCCTGTATTTCTCTTCAAGTATCTTTGGTGCTACTCTTTTTATATTGATTAGTTTTACTTTTGCCTTTGATTAAATATTACACCATATTAAAACTCTTTTTCTTTCCCATGTCTATATTTCTTCTTCGGATGTCTCTTGATCTTCCAGTTTCTCCTTACTTTGGGGACTCACTCCATCATGCTGTGAAGTAATCTGTGTTAGACCTTCTGCATCAAATCCTTCACTTTGCAGGCACGTCTATTGCTAGTGTGCTTTATGCCATGTAACATTAGATCAGCATAATGGCAGCATACTTGATACCTTGTGCCATTATGTGGGAGACATGGAGGTATATCTGATGCCATGCAACATGATTTAAATATGATAGCATGCTTTATGCCATGATGTGCTATAGAAATATGATTATTGCATTATTGATGCCATATGAGATTATGTAAGAATGATGGAAACATCTGTTGCCATGTAGTGCTATGCAGGTATGCTAGCAGAATACCTGATTCTGCACAGTACTATGCAGGTGTAATGGCAGCATACCTTGTGCCATGTGACATTAGACAGAGATGATGCCATGCTGCTCTATATAGGTAAGATTGTAACATGTCTATGATGACATGCAACATTATATAAATAAGGTGGCAGCATACCTGATATAATGTAGCACTATATACTTATGGTGGTAGTGGCACTGTGTAGGTATGGTGGTAACACACATGAAACCATATGATACTATGTAGATATGATGATGAGATGTCTAATACCATGCAGCACCATGACTGATGCAGTGTGGCAGTATATAGCTATGGTGGTAGTGTGCTTAATGCAATGTGGCATTATGCAGATTTAGTGGCAGTCTGCCTGATGCCATGTGGTGAGTTCTTATCAGCAAACATCAATAGGGTAATGCTGTTTCCTGACAACTGTTGTATATTCTATTCCATTAGCTTGAATACCCGCAGTACTAATTTAATGATAATAATTCATAGCTGAGTGTCTGCATACACTGATCTCTGTAGAAATGTTATACATCTTCATGGTCTATTTCTGTGCTACTTTAGTTGGTTTCCCAAGTTATTAGAAGGTCTAATTGATTTCATTAGTCTGCCACTGGACTGTGTAGCTGTAAATAACATTTATACTCTTCTACTATTACATTGTTTTTAATGTAAATTCATTATAGCACTGTACTGGTATTATTTGGTTTAAGATATCTTTCCTTCTAACCATCCTAACTCCTTCTAATTGCTTTACTCTTTTATTTCAATCAATCTAGATTTCTCATCTGAAAAACACAAACCAAGAACAACAAATACAGACAATCCGAAAACTGAAGGTACTGAAGACACCAGTGAGCCAGCAAGAAGTCAAAAGATGTATTACTAATGAGCCAACAAGATTAAGTGCATTCATCAGTCTATAAGAATCTAAAAATTCAACAAACTCTACATTATTTAAATAGTGAAAAATCACATAACCACCACATCAATTAACAATAGATGCAAATTTGTTAACCCTATGTTATCAAATACAAAATAAGGTAGTTGGTAGAACACAAGGTGCATGGTTTACATGTTTTAGGATTTTAAACACAGTACACTACTGATTGAAATACATTCATTAAGTCCAGGGAGCACACAAGCATTCAACCTTAGTTGCCACATCATTTCTCTATATTCAGTAAGATCTTCCCATGGCCCTCCCCTCATATTCTGGGGTACAAAATCCAATCCAAAAAATAAAAAGGAATGATCATGGTGTGTTTCCTTATGTTTGTATAAAGAGTTTTTAACATTCTTATTCCTTATATTTAGATTGTGCTTGTAAATACACACTTTAAATTTCTGTTTAGTTTTCCCACATAAAAACACAAACATTGAACACACTTTGCCACATATACTAAACCTATTGAATTACAACAAACATTAAACACATTTTGCCACATATACTAAACCCATTGAATTACAAGTGCAGTGGAAGAAGTAACAAACTTGTGGGTCCCTACCGCTAGTGTGTTACCCTCAAAAATAAATTTGCATTGGTTGCAGAGTCCACACTTGCAAGTTCCCCACCTTTTAGCTGAATTTGAAGCCATTTTTTCACTGCCTTCCAACAGTTTTTACATGGTCTATCACTAAACTTCTCAAAATCTTTCCCATAACAAGAAAATATTTCCAGTGTTTAAGGAATTTCTAGTGGAATTAAGAACATATTCTTTTGATGAAATTGAGGTTTTAGTCACATTGATGGAAATAATTTTAGACTATAATGGGTAACTCAGTGGGTTTAGTATATGTGGGAATGTGTGCTCAATGTTTGTGTATTTATGTGGGGAAAAAACAAACGGAAATTTAAAGAGCATATTTACGAGCACAATCTAGATATAAGGAATATGTCTTTTGACTTTTCCCAGTTAGGGGTCACCACAGCGGAACTCCAGTCCGCTAATGATTGGCAGTGGATTTTTACGGTGCTGAGGTGCTAGACCGATGCCCAACCTTCAAAGAAGGAACACCCATTCATGCACGCACCTACCTGCATGTCTTTAAATGTCACTTGACCATGGGGAGGACATGCAGACTCCACACAGAAGGCAGTCCAGCTGAGAATCGAACCGGAGAACCTCTTGCTGTGAGGCAACAATGATGACCGCTGCACCACCGCTGCCTATCACAATCTAGATAGAAGGAATAAGAATGTTAAAAACTCTTTATACAAGCATGTAGAAACACACCATGATCATTCCTTTTTATTTTTTGGATTGGATTTTGTACCCCAGAATATGAGGGGGGGGGGGGGGGGGCCCCCCCCCCCCCCCCCCCCCCCCCCCCCCTTTTTAAAAATAAAAATAAAGGGTTTTTTCCATTTTTTAAAAGAGTTTTAACATTTTTCTTTATTTAATTGTGTATAAAAATGCCTGTCAGCCTGGGATGACATGCTCGACAAGCCACGATGCTTCACTAGGGACGGCTTGCACCTGTCACCCCTGGGCTTTTGGATATTGGCAAAGGCTCTTGCTACCCCTATAGTGCCTTTTTTAGGCAAGGCTCAAAAGACAAACCCACCTCCATAGGTATCACAAGGGATAAGAAACTAAGAGTAATGCTACTCAATGCCAGAAGTCTAAACCTCAAGATGCACTCTCCTTAGCATGGAGAACATCGATATCTGTGCAGTAACAGAAACCTGGTTCAAGGCTCCCGAGAGCACCCCAGCACTACCAAGTTATACCTCATACCATGCTTTTCGGCCCCAAAACCTGGACCGAACCACTAAAGGAGGGGGAGTATCAATATTCGTCAAAGATACCCACACCTCCAGGTTGGTGGCATAGCACGAAGCATCAGAGACTGTCCATGTGCAACTAACAG
This sequence comes from Protopterus annectens, assembly GCF_019279795.1. NCBI lineage: Eukaryota > Metazoa > Chordata > Ceratodontiformes > Protopteridae > Protopterus > Protopterus annectens. The sequence continues at coordinate 1,074,378,903 of NC_056737.1, forward strand.
TGGGTAAAACTGCCTTCCAGTTTATAGCCTGCTACAGACCACCCTCCCAAACCCAGGAACTCCACTCGGCCTTCCTGAGAACACTGGAAAATATGAAGGTCTCTCCAAACCCCATTATATTGGGCAACTTCAGCTACCCAAACATAGACTGGGAGCATTACTCTAGCTCCAACACCCTAGCCCAAAGGTTCCTAGAATTTATAAACTCAAATGCTATGGAGCAACTTGTTACCACTCCCACAAGAGGGGAAAACATACTGGACCTGATCATCACCAACATGGGGACTCTATGCTCCAGACCAGAAGTGTATCCCTCACTGGTAAGATCAGACCATAAACTAATCTCACTGCATATTCACATCCCGACTCCACCCCCTGCCCTGAAAACCACAGTGAAAAACTTCTCTAAAGCAAATTTCACACTGCTCAAAACCGAGGTGGAATCCTTCAAAGCCCCCGGGCCTGTGGAAAATACGGCCCAGACCACAGAATCCTTTATAAATGCATTCTATGAACACCTTCAGGAATGCATGGATCATGCAATCCCAAATAAAACCAAGACCCAATCCTCCAAAGGCAGACGTCCTGTCTGGTGGACCCCAGCCATAAACAAACTATACAATAGAAGGCGGAAGCTACTACATGATAGAGCAAAATCCCAAAAAGGGAAGGCATCTCTGATCAGTATTAGGAAAAAACTATGGGCACTTATAAAATCGTCTAAGGCCAGCTTCGAGAGAAAAATTGCACAGGACACTAAGGATAATCACAAGGCTTTCTTTAGTTATGTTAGGAACCTCGGTGGGTATTCCCAGATATGCTCAGAATTAGTCCAAAATGACAAAAAATACAACGAACCCACAGACATTGCCAACATCCTAGCTGACAGGTTCAGTGCAAACTCCCCCCCCCCACCAAAAGGGCAAATATCTATCCAGCAGAGTGTTGCCCCCCTGACATCTCAGATGCTCAGGTAAGAGCTGCCCTCTCCAAAGCAAAAAACACAGCATCAATGGGACCAGATGGTGTTTCGGGCTGCGTCCTACATGAACTCCAAGAATTGCTAAACCCAAATATAAAACTACTGTTCAGTCTCTGCCTTACTACAGGATATGTACCCAAAGAGTGGCGTACAGCAACAGTGGTCCCTCTCCACAAAGGTGGTGTCTCAACAGATCCTGGAAACTATCACCCCATAAGCCTGACTAGCTTGGTCTGCAAAGATATGGAAAGGATCATCATGGACCTCATAAATAAAGATATTGGGGACCTACAGACACTGGATCCTACCCAGTTCAGCTTTGTTAATGGCAGATCCTGCCTCTTAAACCTGGTTGATTTCTTTGAAACAGTCACCAAGGCCATTGATGAAGGGAAGGTGGTCCACACAGCCTACTTGGACTTCGCAAAAGCCTTCGATACAATACCCCACTCGGGCATTACAGATAAGCTCACCAGCTTAAATATAAACCCCTATATCACTAGATGGGTTGCAAACTGGCTCAAGGACAGAACCCACATGGTTAGAATTGCTGGAGCCATGTCAGACTCCAAACCAGGCTCAGTCCTGGGACCTCTCTTGTTCGGTATATATTTCTCGGAGGTACAGGCCAACATGGAAGGACTGTGACTGACCAAGTTCACAGATGACTGCAAACTGGGTGCCATAATCGACTCTCCAGCCGACACAAGCATCCCCCAAAAGGGCCTCATAGAAACAGACAACTGGTGCTAGAGCCATGGCCTCAAGCTAAACACCAAAAAGTGTATAGTCATCCCCTTTGGCAAAAACAAAGTGCCCACAAATTACCACATAGGTGGTAATCCATTAAGTACAGAAGAAGTAATTAGGGACCTGGGGACCCAAGTTGATAACAATCTCTCATTTGACAACCACGTGGCCAAAGTGGTTAGAAAAACATTTTATATATCCCACCTAATCATGAAGGGATTCACATCTAGATCAGGGGAGGTCATCGTGCCTCTTTACTCATCCCTCATCAGGCCCATAATTGAGTACAATGCCCCTTTTGGGATGCACCTTACCAGACACCTGCAGCAACTGGAAAGACCCCAAAAGTACCTCACCAAGAGGATCAAAGGGCTCAAACAGATGCCAAATGCTGCTCGGTTAAAGAAACTCCAGCTCTACTCAGTGGCATACCGCCTGCTCAGAGGCGATCTGTGCCTGACATATAAAGCCATGTCCAACCCGGAATTAATGGACATGCTGCACCTCAGAAAATCCATATCCCATTGAGCTATGCACTTGAGAAACTTGAACCTCAGCACTGAAATAAATAGGACATGCTGGAGGGACAGATTCATAACGCAGAGGCTCCCTTCACTCTGGAATAAAATCCCAGTCCAGGTTATGCAGAGTCCCTCATTGACTCTCTTCAAGAGGAATCTTGATGAGTGGATGGGAGATTGTAGGTTTACCCCGGGTATCACTTCTGTGTCACTGTTAGACAGAGGCACAGTATACTAACCTCGAAAAAGGGCATAGCAAAATTAATTTAAAATGGGTGGTGAAAGTCAAACACACTCTGGCTAGGCTTATAAATGCCCTAGGGCAGATAGCCTAGTATGAACCTATGAACCTATGTGCTATAGCAATATGATTATTGCATTCTTGATGCCATATGAGATTATGTAAGAATGATGGAAACATCTGTTGCCATGCAGTGCTATGCAGGTATGCCATCAGAATACCTGATTCTGCACAGTACTATGCAGGTGTAATGGCAGCATACCTTGTGCCATGTGACATTAGACAGAGATGATGCAATTCTGCTCTATATAGGTAAGATTGTAACATGTCTATGATGCCATGCAACATTATATAGATAAGGTGGCATCATACCTGATATAATGTAGCACTATCTACTTATGGTGGTAGTGGCACTGTGTAGGTATGGTGGTAACACACATGAAACCATATGACACTATGTAGATATGATGATGGGATGTCTAATACCATGCAGCACCATGACTGATTCAGTGTGGCAGTATATAGCTATGGTGGTAGTGTGCTTAATGCAATGTGGCATCATGCAGATTTAGTGGCAGCCTGCCTGATGCCATGTGGTGAGTTCTTATCTGCAAACAGTAATAGGGTAATGCTGTTTCCTGACAACTGTTGTATATTCTATTCCATTAGCTTAAATACCCGCAGAACTGATTTAATGATAATAATTCATAGCTGAGTCTCTGCATACACTGATGTCTGTAGAAATGTTATACATCTTCATGGTCTATTTCTGTGCTACTTTAGTTGGTTTCCCAAGTTATTGGAAGGTCTAATTGATTTCATTAGTCTGCCACTGGACTGTGTAGCTGTAAATAACATTTATACTCTTCTACTATTACATTGTTTTTAATGTAAATTCCTTATAGCACTGTACTGTTACTGGTATTATTTGTTTAAGGTATCTTTCCTTCTAACCATGCTAACTCCCTCTAATTGCTTTACTCTTTTATTTCAATCAATCTAGATTTCTCATCTGAAAAACACAAACCAGGAACAACAAATACAGACAATCCAAAAACTGAAGGTACTGAAGACACCAGCGAGCCAGCAAGAAGTCAAAAGATTTTTTAGTAATGAGCCAACAAGATTAAGTGCGTTCATCAGTCTATAAGAATCTAAAAATTCAAGAAACTCTACAATATTTAAATACTAAAAAATCACATGACCACCACATCAATTAACAACAGAAGCAAATGTGTTAAGCCGATGTTATGAAATACAAAAGAAGGTAGTTGTTAGAACATAAGGTGCAGGGTTATACTTTGTATGATTTTAAACACAGTACACTACTGATTGAAATACATACATTAAGGCCAGGGGGCACACAAGCATTCAACCTTAGTTGCCACATCATTTCTCTATATTCAATAAGATCTTCCCATAGCCCTCCCCTCATATTCTGGGGTACAAAATCCAATCCAAATATAAAAAGGAATGATCAGGGTGTGTTTCCACATGTTTGTATAAAGAGTTTTAACATTCTTATTCCTTATATTTAGATTGTGCTTGTAAATACACTCTTTAAATTTCTGTTTGGTTTTCCCACATAAAAACACAAACATTGAACACACTTTGCCACATATACTAAACCCATTGAATTACAACAAACATTAAACACATTTTGCCGCATATACTAAACCCATTGAATTACAAGTGCAGTGGAAGAAGTAACAAACTTGTGGGTCCCTACCGCTAGTGTGTTACCCTCAAAAATAAATTTGCATTGGTTGCAGAGTCCACACTTGCAAGTTCCCCACCTCTTAGCTGAATTTGAAGCCAGTTTTTCACTGCCTTCCAACAGTTTTCTATACATGGTCTATCACCAAACTTCTCAAAATCTTTCCCATAACAAGAAAATATTTCCAGTGTTTAAGGACTTTCTAGTGGAATTAAGAACATATTCTTTTGATGAAATTGAAGTTTTAGTCACATTGATGGAAATAATTTTAGACTACAATGGGTAACTCAGTGGGTTTAGTATATGTGGCAATGTGTGCTCACTGTTTGTGTATTTATGTGGGGAAAAAACAAATGGAAATTTAAAGAGCATATTTATGAGCACAATCTAGATATAAGGAATATGTCTTTCGGCTTTTCCCAGTTAGGGGTCACCAAAGGGGAACTCCAGTCCGCTAATGATTGGCAGTGGATTTTTACGGTGTTGAGGTGCCAGACCGATGCCCAACCTTCAAAGAAGGAACACCCATTCATGCATGCACCTACCTGCATGTCTTTAAATGTCACTTGACCATGGGGAGGACATGCAGACTCCACACAGAAGGCAGTCCAGCCGAGAATCGATCCGGAGAACCTCTTGCTGTGAGGCAACAATGATAACCGCTGCACCACCGCTGCCTATCACAATCTAGATAGAAGGAATAAGAATGTTAAAAACTCTTTATATAAGCATGTGGAGACACACCATGATCATTCCATTTTATTTTGTGGATTGGATTTTGTACCCCAGAATATGAGGGGTGGGCCATGGGAAGATCTTATCGAATATAGAGAAATGATGTGGCAACTAAGGTGGAATGCTTGTGTGCCCCCTGGCCTTAATGAATGTATTTCAATCAGTAGTGTACTGCGTTTAAAATCAAACAACGTGTAAACCCTGCACCTTATGTTCTAACAACTACCTTCTTTTGTACTTGATAACATAGGGGTAACAAATTTACTTCTGTTGGTAATTGATGTGGTGGTCATTTGATTTTTTTTACTATTTAAATATTATAGTTTGTTGAATTTTTAGATTCTGATGAAGTCTTGGTTATAGACTGATGAAAGCGCTCAATCTTGCTGACTCATTACTAATAAATTTTTAAACTTTTTACTGGCTTCTTGGTGTCTTCAGTGCCTTCAGTTTTTGGATTGTCTGTATTTATTTCTCATATGAAAGCTGCAAGCACTCCATTTTAACTGACGGTGACTCTCATCTAATAGTTTTATGTGGAGTATGCGACCCTGATCTGGGATAGTGCTCTCTGCGTAATAAGTACATCTTACCCGTATGGTTTACCTGTTCAGTTAACTTTAATTTTACTTGAGATTGTTGTAAGTGGCATGCACACTAGTCAGGACGATATTGTTGGGTCACCTTCCCCCTCCACCTCTATACATTGGACTTTTGCTCTTGAGTCTGTAAATCTAGTAGATTACAAACATTCTTCTTGCTTTAAGGATTTGCCCTACATTTAGGACAGGTTATTTCATACGGTGCTTATGGTACATTCGGATTGGTATAACTCTTGGTCACTAACTGCTAATTGAAGTAAGATAATATATATGATATCAAAAGTAAAATTTGTCTATTTCATTTGAGCTATCATACTCTATTTTCATTTGAGCAACAGTAGAAATGGAAAAACAGAACTTTCTCTATTTTCATTTGAGCTATAGTATAAGTAGTAACATGGAACTTTGTCAATGACCTGCTCTACATTTTTCCCTGATAGTTTCTGGATGGGCTCGGTGACCAGGTTCAACCCACTCTGTTTGCCCTTGCTGTGCTCGTCCTCACTCTGCTTCCCTACCCTACACCCAATTCCCACTCACTCCAACATACTCTAAATTTATACTTTAGCCACACAAACTCCTCCCACTACATACCTCTTCTTCCTCTTCTACATTTCCAATCCTAATCTCTCTTCCCCACCATCCACCTACTCCCCTTCCTACTCTAATTATACTGACCCTCAACCCCACCTCATACATTCTCCGCACTCCACCCCCTCACATCTATCTCCTAACTCTACCTTCCCTCTTCTCTTCCTGTTAGAACTAAACACTATCTCACCTTAAACTAGACCATCATTGCTCCTTCACCTATTCAAACTACTCTACTCTTCATAATTGGCCTGTACCTTCACATATCAGACTCTCTTCTCTCCTCCAACAATTTCCTCTTTTTCTCTCACTCCCCAGTCACACCTTGCTCATCCACTAACATAATGCTTCACATCTTTAATTCCTTGACTCTCCTTCTTCTACTCTCACACTTATTATCTTACCATACTACAATAGCTCCCAGGGATCTTTCCTCCCACCCTAACTGATCCACATACAGACTTACAAACTCCTCACAACTTTGAAATAACTCCCTCTGTTTTAAACCACACTAATCCACCCACTCTCAAGATTAAGCTAGTCCTACAACCATCTCACCACCTAAAAAGCAGACTCAAACACCTAAAGGTATGCTCCAAAATTCTCACTCTAACAGTAATCTCCAAAAGATTATCCTTATCTGAAGATATCCACCCAAACCCCTGCCTCCCTTACTAGTGCCTCTTCTGACACTCCCCCCATCCCCCAACTCACCCTTCAAATTCTTAACGTTATACTCCCTGAGCCTGTGCAGCATTTTCAATAAAGTAAGTCAATTTCAATCGTGGATTACCCAGTATCCCCCTGGCATAGTAAATTTAACAGAAACATGGCTAAAACCCCACAACAATGACAATATAATTATTCCCCTTGGATATAACATCTTCCACCTAGACAGGGTTCACAAAAAAAGCAGAGGTGCAACTATACTCTATACTGACCAACTTAGCATATCACCTGTCAACATGCCCCTCCCCAACTTTCACCTAGCAGAACTATTAATAGTCAAATGCAAACTCAACAGCCATAAAAAAAAGAAAACAAAAACAAAAAAACAAACAAAAAAACAAACAAAAACACTTACTCTTACTACAGTTTACATAGCCCCAGGCAATAATATGCCCATAGCTGAACAAATTTATTCTGGTATACTAACTCCATACTTAATGAAACTGCAATATTGGGTGACGTCAACACTGATTGCCAAGCTCTCATCCCTGACTACCCTAATTCTTCTATAAATCTTCATGGCTTCAACCAGCTCATCACAACTCCTACCCACCTTAGCAAATCAACCACCTCTAACACAATCCTGGACTGGATCCTTGTCTCCAATCCAAACCTATACCATAACCCCAAAACCCAGCCTGATTCTTTAAGCAACCACTCTCCCATTTGCATCCAAAGATTTACACTACAACACTATAAATCATACAAATACAAAGACCATTGCACCCTGACAAACTTTGACCCCATGGCATTCAATGTCAGATGTCCTCCATAAACTGGAGTTTTTTTCTCCACTTACCCCTTGACGAAGCTGTAAACAAACTCAACACAATATTCCTGGATATCCTCAACTCCTTAGCCCCCCCCCCCAGGAAAATTAGAATAAAGTCCCACTCTACACGATGGCTTTCAAAGTCCACTTGCTCTCCAATGCTTGAAAGAGATAAAACTTGGAAAAAGTGGCTACAATCTAAATCCCAGATATACCTCCAAAAATACAAACAACCCCGCAACTGTACCAAAAAGCAGGTCACCAATGACAAGAAAAAAATTTATATTCAACCCCAATCTTGCCATCATAGGAATCCCCAAAAATTCTGGAACAGTATTAATAAAATTGTCTATCCTGGCACCAGAGTTCACCTAACCCCTTTCGTAACAACTCCCCCCTTGAAACCACCACTAGCTCTCACTTCAGTAACACAACTAACTTCTCCCCCCAACTAATACGACTACCCTCTGACTAAATCTATACTACTCCTATCCATTAAGGAGGTCACTCCACTGACCTTTCAAACTTGCACCCCATTGCTATACTATCCCCCCTCTCTAAGTTACTCACAAGCAACTTCTGGACTACCCCCTGCAGGAAAATCTACTCACACCCACCCAACACAGTTTCCTCCCAAATCATAGCACTACCACTGCTCTCATTTCCTTCACTAAAACTATTGTTCAAGCGAGAGACAACATACTAGTCTCCTGGCTATTCCTGGACCTCTCCAAGGAATTTGACACTGTCTCCCACCCCAAGCTTCTGACCAAACTTTCTGAATTCAACATCTCTAACACTACGCTGACTTGGTTTACTAGCTACCTCTCCAATAGGCAGCAGTAAGTCAAATGGCACTTATCCTTCTTCCCCTTTCTCCCTTGTGTACCACAAGGCTCTATTCATGGACCATTACTATCCAACATCTTCACCAACCACTTGGACCATTACTATCCAACATCTTCACCAACCACTTGGACCATTACTATCCAACATCTTCACCAACCACTTGGACCATTACTATCCAACATCTTCACCAACCACTTGGACCATTACTATCCAACATCTTCACCAACCACTTGGACCATTACTATCCAACATCTTCACCAACCACTTGGACCACTACTGTCCAACATCTTCACCAACCACTTGGACCATTACTATCCAACATCTTCACCAACCACTTGGACCATTACTATCCAACATCTTCACCAACCACTTGGACCATTACTATCCAACATCTTCACCAACCACTTGGACCATTACTATCCAACATCTTCACCAACCACCTCTATACTTCCTGCTCTCACTCCTCACTTGTACTGTATGCTGATGACTTCACCATCATCTCCATTTCTGACAAACTCTCTGACCTGCACACACTAACTCAAAGCTCCTTTCACTCTGTCAAAAATTGGCTTACTAAGTATCAACTTATACTCAATCCAGAAACAAAAAACGTCTCCTTTTCCTGCCAAAGTCCCTTTCTCATCGTAAAATCAGCAGTCAGAGTAATTTCACTTAACAACGCTGTCATAAATGACGATACTCACACTAAACTATTGGGCGCGATCATTGTTGACCAACTGAAATTCGACCTGCACATATCAAACTGTATAAAGAAGACCCATCAAAAACTAGGACTACTCTATAGAAATAGAAAGTACCTGACAAATGATTCTAGACTTTCTCTTGCCCATGCCTATGTTCTTCCCACCCTTCTCTATGTCTCTCCAATCATAACCAACTTACAGTCCTTGCTAAAGACCAAACTCGAGCTAACTTACAACAAAGTTGCCAGGTTTGCTGCAAACCAACCCTATAACAAACACCACTGCTTTTCTTTACTAACCTTGCACTGGCTAGAATTTCCCCATCAACTCTTACTCCCCAACTGGCTCTTATTCACTCCATATTAAACAAACCATCCTCCTGCCCTCCCACCTCTTCCCTTATATCTCTATACATCCCGATTCGCTCACTACGGAGCTCTAACCAGTTTATATTAACAATCCCCAAGCCAAAAAGAACAATATGATGACACTTATACAGCTACTCAGTTTCCCTCATCTAGAACAATCCTCCACTGAACATTAGAAATCTTCCTCGCACTCAAAGCTTCAAAAAAATTATTAAAAAAAACCCTACTTAAATCTTGGACCTGTACATGCTAAAGCCCTAACTAACTCAACTACTGCCTTTCCCCCCTCTTATCCTTGTACCCCACTTTCTGTCTACCAACTACTCCTTACTATTCCACCTGTCCTAACTCTTCTTTACTCCACAGCTATTCTATACTTCTCTACACTCATTCTCTACATGCACTGTCCTTTTGTAGCTACCATTAACTGCTTCTAGCATCTTCCTTTCTGACTGCTCATGTACCACCACAGATTGTACTACATATATCTTAAATGTCAGTTACTTAATCCAACTATAAGTGAGACATTCATGTATTTTTATACCTCTTGTTATTACTATTGTCTAGTGTTTGTAATTATTTTTGTTTACGGGGCTTTTCCCTGAGCCTCCACTGAAAATGGGTGTTGACTCAGTCGGCTGTACCTGGTTAACAAATGTCAAAATAAATATATAAATAAATAAAAATGTGATATTGTAGGGTATACTATTCGCATGCTTTATGTTGTGATGCATTCTATAGGTATGATGGCAGCATGCGTTATGTAATGATACAGATGCCTCTGACCAAACCAAATGGCACTCTGTGGGTATTATAACCGCATGTTAGACACCATGGGACACATGTAGGCATGTTGGTAGTAATCCTTGTGATGTGTCATTATGTAGCTATGATGTCATATGCCTGCCATTACTCTGAAGTTAAAATTCATTGTTTGATGACAGAGAGATTACACAATTCTTTGTCTAGGCTTTAAACAAATAAAATGTGTGTCCATGAGTATAATTAAAGAACTGCAAGAAGGATCAAGCCAAGCTAGAATCTTCACTGTGTAATACCTTAAATTTCCTGCAGTAGATCCCATGGAATATATGGAAATAACCCCTTATTACATACCAGTGTTTCAGCTACATGTCTATCAAATGTCCATGATCTTTTTACTTTTTCAGTCTTTATGGGTACATTCAAGCCAATAAAGCAAACTTCAGTAGCTGTAGACATGCATGTTTTGGCCTTTTTTATGACATCATCAGTACAACATAAGTAGATTAGTACAACATAAGTAGATTATTTACCTATACTTTAGGAACACAGTCCTTAGACTCAAGCCTGATGTCCATAAGCATAAGAAAGCTAGCAAACCAACCCAAACAACATGCAAACCATGGTGTAGAAAGGTCTCACAGACAAATAATTAAGTAAAAACTGCTAGAAGAATCCAAGCAAGCTAAAGTCTTCACTGTATAATACATTAAACCTCTTCTAGTAGAATGGGATATATGCAAATGACCCCTTAAGGACATACCAGCATTTCGGCAACATGACTTCTGAGTGCCAGTGACTTGTTTTACTTTTTACTTTTCCATGCATATGTGCATACCATGTGTTATTCATGAATATTTGTTTGCTCTGGAGCTGTAATGGAACATTAGTGGTAATAGATATTAGATCACTAAAATTAAAAAATATGAGACAGTTGACAAGTAGAAATTTTGACAGTTGTTCATCCTATTTGCATGGTTGAAATTGTAGTACAACTGTAGCACATTAGGGACAACTGAATGCTATCACAACAAGGCCTACTACGTGCACCTGAACAGTATTAGATTCAGTTTTACATGCCATGAGACCTCCTAGTGTGCACAGCTGAATTTGACACACACTGGATTCAGTATATGACTGCAAGTAATTACTTTGCATAGTTAAAGCATTTGATTGCATTAATACTTCCACAGGATGCCCTAATTTGTGAAGCTCAATGTGTAGTAAATTGGACTGAATTCAACACCAGTTTGAGATACTCTATGCTATATGAAGGAACAGCTTTGATTTTCAGCTATGGCTTTTCTTTTGCAATAAAGTCACTGGACTAATGTCACAGGTTGCTTTATATTGCAGAGTGGAGCAGCACTGGATTTAGTCTTAGGCTTTATTGCTGATTTTATAGCACTTTAGAATCACTTTAATACTGCCACAAAACACAAACTAAAGGACATAGATAACTGTCCTCACTCATAAGTAAGTACACAATAATATTCACACACACGCCCACAAAATAGTACAAATCTCTGCTTTTCCTCTTATTCCCCTTTATTTTTCTTCACAGGGCCCCCTGCAGCAGTATCAGCATGGTTAGATCAACATTGTTGACATGAAAGGGGTTGTACCATGCTTTTGTCTACAGTGATCATTTGCATACTATCCAAGTACAGCTACTCTCCTTCTGAAGCAACAAGTTGCTGTTGTGTGTGAGGACAAGTGAACACAAAAACGCAGAGCACACCCAGTCAGAATGCAGTTCATCTGTCTCAGAATCTTTTCTTAAAGCTCAATCCTCTTACCCTATTTTCCAATCAGAAGTAAAAGCAAATTAGAAGATTTGGAAATTGCAACTGCTGTTTGTCTAGTCATTTAACTTAACCTCTTACTACCCTTCTTCCCTCTACATACCTTGATCGGACTCTACTTTTCATTGTCATTATTTCAGCCTGCCAACTTAGGTATCCACTCTGAATATAAGGCATGCATATATTGTGTTTTGTCAGCCTGTGCCATGCTTTCATGTCAACAATGTTGATCTAACCATGCTGATACTGCTGCAGGGGGCCCTCTGAAGAAAAATAAAGGGGAATCAGAGGAAAAGCAGAGATTTGTACTATTTTGTGGGCGTGTGTGTGTGAATATTATTGTGTACTTACTTCTCAGCAATAAAACCTAAGACTAAATTTAGTGCTGCTCCACTCTGCAATATAAAGCAACCTGTGACATTAGTCCAGTGACTTTATTGCAAAAGAAAAGCCATAGCTGAAAATCAAATCTGTTCCTTCATATAGCATAGTGTATCTCATACTGGTGTTGAATTCAGTCCAATTTACTACACATTGAACCTCACAAATTAGGACATCCTGTGGAAGTATTAATGCAATCAAATGCTTTAACTATGCAAAGTAATTACTTGCAGTCATATCAAACTGAATCCAGTGTGTGTCAAATTCAGCTGTGCACACTAGGAGATCTCATGGCATGTAAAACTAAATCTAATACTGTTCAGGTGCACGTAGTAGGCCTTGTTGTGATAGCATTCAGTTGTCCCTAATGTGCTATAATGTCATTTATCTATTGCCCTTATATCCTCAAGCCATTTCTGATATCCTTATGTATATATGTATGCATTGCATTTTGTTATTCATTCTGTTTATATTGTCATATATCTATTGTTTTTTGTCGGGCTGTGACTAAAGTAGATCCAGTGGAATCAGTACTCTACTGTGTTTAACAAATTCAAAATACAATAAAATAAAGATATCACTTTGAGGAGAAATCTCTTGGGATGAGGTAAACTGGATGGAATGATGGAGCTGTCCTTTAAGGAATACATATCCGAGTTCTTGCCTGGAACACCTATATGATCTTAAGTAACGAGTACATCTTACAGTGTTGTGTATTCTTCTGTAACTATAGTGCCTCTCTTGACAGGGAATGACAAATAAACTGATTCTAGAAGCTTCGGCCTCTTAACATCTCAGATCCAAAAGCCTTATAGGAAGAGGGAGGGCGAGAGAGAGAGAAAAAGGGGGAGAAATACTTTTTTTGAAGGAAATGTTTGTTGTCATTTTTGTTATTGTTGTCGTCTCTTTTCTCAAGTGTTCACTCAACAACATATTCAACAACTAAAGAAAGAAAGATTTCCACAATGCACACAGCAAAAGCACTTTGTTTTATTTTACTAGCTTGGCACAAAGCTGTTTCCCAGTTGCCAGAGTTAGTACTGGAAGAAGTCAGCAGAAATTAAAATCTTTCTTCCAGTATCCTATCTCCATCCAAATAAAATCTGTGCTTACCAATAATATCTATAAGCTTCTAATTAATGTGTGCCACCATTTGTGAATGGTGCACCACCTACATTTCATGCACAAAATAAGGATATGCATAGCAAAAATGTTATTGTTAGAAATAGATGCTGTCAGAACGTGCCATGCGTTGGTGCTGGAGAAAGCAGTTATAGGACAAGCTTCAAGGCAGATAACTTCAGAGCCATTTCCATTCTTAATCTTTTTGCAGAACTGCTGGAAAATGACACTTTCTGCTGGCTTCCTGTCTTACCCACCACTCTTGACTATCTGAGTTTCAGTGTGCCTTCTGTTCTGGGTTACGACACTGACATATATATATATATATATATATTTGTTGGACATGGTGCTGAGATTTGTTTCAGATTTCTAAAACTGTCAGCAATATAATACGCATTAATCCTCTACATAGTATGTTCTTTGCGTGCCCCCCCCCCCCCAGACATTGATGAAATATGACAGCAGTAATGAGCTATGCCAGTTGTTCACTATATTCTACTGGAAGTGCTTCTTTTTTTGACTCCCCCCTTTGCCATTGCTTTGTGTGCCATGGTCAGCCTCAATCTATACCTTGATCTCTACAGCTGCTAACCACCAATGCAGCCACATGTTGGCAGCATGGCACAGGCTAGGAATAGCCATACTTTCTTTCCTGGTACACACTCATCACTCTACATAAGACATCCAGGCACCTCAGTGGTAATTTATGATGCCAAACACCTGTTCTATTGCTGTACAAGGTTGGCTATGTGCCTGGCAGTATCTTTTACCAGCACACCCATGGATATCGTGGGGCAGTGTTATCATCCACAGATCCTGGTGTGGGTAGACAGAATTAGAAATGAAATGAAAACATTAATTACTGTGTATTTGTGTTTTTGCTTTTGCTATAAGGTTCTTCCGCTAGTATCACAAGTGTCGTTGGTGAATATGTAATTAATGATAAGATATCTTTGTGACATCTTTTCCTAAGTGAATGCCCAGCCATCTACCCAGGGGGGTCTATATTAAAATACTGAAACGTCACTTATGCGAATACCTAAATGCTGACACATAAATAGTGAACCGCAAAAACACTGAACGTCCTGAAGTGTGAAATTCAAAATAACGAATTGCCATAGTTGGCCAACCCCACCGCCCACTATGTACTACCTACCCAAACAAAATAAATAATCCACACTTCCTCATATCTACACTTCACCCATATATCCCATATCCTAATCAAACATTCAATACACACAAATGTATCTAACCTTAAACAAACAACACCCAACTATGGGAAAAGTATAAATTACGAACGAATGAAGAATATTCAGTGACCAATAGAACTGGAGAAATGGAATGACCCACTCCAGCAGATGGTTGATTTGCTTTTTTCTTCTTTTTTTTTAAGCGTGAACTTCCTCAGAAAAACCAAAACCAGGTTTTATCTGGTGATGAGGTTATTTAAATAAAAAAAAGAAAAGGCATCAGCCATCGACTCATTCATTCCTTCTATTGGTCTTTCGTTCTTCAATTTTTCGACTAAAAAGTATAAATTACGTTTACATTCAGCTACACAACTATATTACTATACATACACTTAACATAACCCTACTTCTAACCCTAAAGTGAAGTTTGCATGTATTACTATGTATGCACTTACCTTAACCTGCACCCTAACCCTAAGGTCTGTAACTATTGCACATTTACGTTAGGGAGCTATACTGGATAAGGGCCAACTATGACAATTCAATATTTCGAATTTCGTGCTTCAGGACGTTTGGTGTTTTCATGGTTCGCTATTTATGTGTTGGCGGTTAGGTATTCGCATAAGTGAGGTTTCGCTATTTTAATATAGACCCACCCAGGGCACTGGTAGAATACATTGATGATGATGGCACCTGTTTTGCATCCCACCTTGAAATTCACGGATAAGAACTCTATTCTAATTCAAATGTGCTTTCCCTTTATTGTCCAGTGGGACATACATAGCTATGTTGCTGTGGCATATTACACTGAGCAGCAGTAGCAGACCCACTACCATGTGGAATGCTTGCATGGCTGATCCCAGGGGAGTTGCCTGCAAATGGAGCCTGCTCATCTATGTTATACACTGTGCAGCTGATGTCTGCTTTCAGTATGATAGATGCAGATAATTCTCATGGGCATAGATGTTACTTGTGGGCCTGTGGAATTTCCCTCTAGTTTGACTGAGTGACCACCAGCTTGGAACAGCATCACAGAAAACCTTCATAAGATCTACTGTATTTTACAGTTTATAAGTTTTATAGCAAGCAAATGAGTGTTTATAATCTGAATATTATGTATATACTAACTCATTTTAATTTTGTTAAATAAGTTAGACCTTTTATATATCATAACTTTACAAGTAGTAGAGTGACGCTAGATATTTATTTGTGGGTAGGTGGCAGCGTTTGAATAGGATTGCTATTGAAATCAAGAGTTCTAAACTCCATAGGGGAGGAGATGGGAAAGAACAGTGCACGTATAGTAGTTTGCAAATTAATTTTCTTTTTTAGGTGTCTACTATTCTTGATAGAAAGTTTACAGTTAGTCTCAGTTATCTTATACTTATATCTATGAGTAAGCAGTTCACTAGATATAATAATAGTTTTTCAGTACCATATTATTTGCAAATGTATGAAGGTGTTATATGTAATATTTATTTTTTTCCTATTTCGGTAGTATGGCCTACTTTAAATGCATACTCCAACACAGATTAAACAAACCATGAAAAAAATCTTCACTGTTTTAACTGAAGAAGTTTTGTACTTATTAAAACAAAAGCACTAAAATCAAATGTTTCTTTCAACTTCTGAGTGTTTCTCTGGAATTGTTTTTCTGCTGGAACTGTAATTTGGAGCCTCCACAGTACATATTTTTTATCAACTTGAAATGCATATCAATTAATATCAATGGATTAAATAATGGTTGTAAAAGGGGTAGTCTATACAAAATTTTAAATATATTTCATTCCGAAGTTATATTTTTACATGAAACACATTTAATAAAAGATTTGGACAGACATAATACTAAACACTATTCTGTATTGTCTAGCTCTCATTATAAACAAAAGAGAAAAGGGATGGCTATTTTATGGAAAAATTGTTTGCCTCTACCTAAAATCCTGAATATATTTAGTGATGAAAAAGGCATGTTTTGTTCAGTGACTTTAGAAATTCAAAGGAAACTATACAGTTTTATTAATGTCTGTTAGATACCTGGATTGGGAATACAAACAGTTAAACAACAGTTGGGGGAATAATATGAATATCAAAGGGAACATTATTTTTTGCAGGTGACTAATTGTATTTTATCTGACAAGGATACCAACACTAGCTGTAAAAGGAAGTAACCTGCCTCAGTCAAGGCTTTGATGGAGCTCCCTGACCTATATAATATGAGAGATATAAATGAGTTTTCAGTATCAGACACTCTTCTTTACACGACTCACACAGGCATGGGCCACAGTCATGAACAGATAGAGTATAAGTCTCTTGCCCACTGTCGGATCATAATGTGATACATTTGAAGTTATATTGAATTCTAGTAATAACATCCCAATTAAAAGGATTCCTGCATATATAACCTATATGAAAGACTTTAAGGAGTTCTTTATTAAACAAACTCAAACTTTTATTGAAATTAATTATACAGGCAATACAAAATTACAAGTTAGTATGCACAAAAAAGAAACAATGAGACAAAGAACTGATAGAATTACAGGAAAAATCATAAGTTAAAATTAGATAGTCAAAAAGGAAATAATAAGTTAACAGAAGAAATAAATAGCTTAAATAGTACATATTTAGAAATTTTACAACATAAAACTATGATAAGTTTAGACAAGATTAAAACAAGTAATTATTCCATACATCCTAAATCCATGCATAAATTGGCTACTAGAACAAAAATGATTGTTAAATCTAACCACATCAAATTATACTCCTCTAGTAGTAACAAGGAAGTTATTAAAATAAAACACATTCTGGATGTTTTCAGGCCTCATTTTAATAAGATTAATCAACACAAACCAACAACTAATATACAAGACTTAATTAAAACATTTATAAAAAATATACCAAAAATAGACTGTCAGAGGATCAAATAAAATTAAATGACATGCCTATATCAATTTCTGAACTCAAAATTCAAAATTAATAAATTAAAACCAAATAAGCTACCTGTAAATGATGGTATAATACCTGAACTGTACAAAATGATGCTTTGATTATTTTAGTAGAGGTATTTTCAATAGTTAATGGACTTACAAAGGTACCACCATCCTGGAAATGAACCCTAATATCCCCAGTGTTAAAACCTGACAAGGACTCAATACAATGTTAATGATGCTTTGATTATTTTAGTAGAGGTATTTTCAATAGTTAATGGACTTACAAAGGTACCACCATCCTGGAAATGAACCCTAATATCCCCAGTGTTAAAACCTGACAAGGACTCAACACAATGTTCTCCGATTTCATTATTAAATGTAGATTATAAACTATTCATGGCAATCTATGCCTCTAAAATAAAACAATGTCTTCAAATGTTGATACAGTGATCAGACTGGGTGTATAATGAAGAGCAACATCTATGATGATATCAGGAGAATACTACAGTAATTGAGCATACTAATAATTCAAAAAGAAGGACTATTTTATTTATTTATTGCATTTGTTACTGGGAAAGTCCACTGGCCCTAAAAAAGCCTATTTTCAGTGGAGGCCCGGGTAAAAAAGCTCAGACAAGAACACAGATACAGAAAATATTAAACAATTGGTTAAAAAGTAGATACATTGTTATACATAGAGATTACAGTAATATATATTGAATGTATACATAAAAGCAGGAATTGTGTTGGTTGCCAGATGAATTCATTCAGAGAGGTATAAATAGAGCTATATTAATCAGCATTATTGCACCAGTATCAACAAGTGATGAAAAATAATAATTATGGAGAAAATATCATCAGTCAACAGTATGAAAAAAACTGTTTAGTTATCATATAAGGAGAAGGAGGAGGTTAGGTTATAGAGCAGGTACATAACTTTGGTTATTCTGGATATCAAAAGCACCTTTGATTCAGTTAATTGGGAACACTTACTATTAGTACTGGAAGAATATAATTTTTCAAACAATTTATTACAGTTAATCAAGCTTCTCTTTTAAAACTCATTTGCATACATTAAGATAGGGTCATATACTTCCCAATCAATCATGATTACTAAAGGTACTAAACGGGATTGTCCCTTGTACCCATTGCTTTTTGTTCTAGTTATGGAACCTTTTGAAAATTATATAAGATCAAATAAAAACATCAAAGGCATACTAATAAATAATGATTTTATCCCCAAAATACAATTATTTGCAGATGGCATCCTATTACTGTTGACTGATTGCAGTTATTCTCTTATTGCAGTATATTAAACAATACAAATATTTCAGAAGAAACTGGGACTCAGTTTTAATGAGAATAAGACTAAAATACTACATGTTAATTATAATATTACTAAAATAGATGAAATTACATAAATACATTGTGAAAGATGGTAAAATAACTTAATTAGGGATAATCTTGTCTGATAATATTAAAGATATAACAGTCCTTAATTATAATAATAACTTAAATTCCATTAAACAAACTCATAATGACTGGAATACAATTTTTTTCACTATGAAAGAGAGATTCTCTTAATTAAAATGATTATCCTTCCTAAAAGTCTACATATAATACTATTTTATCCTTCCTACTCCCAAAACAATATAAAAGAGTATAATTCTTTGTTTTTGATGTTTTCATAGTTTCCTAATAAGCCTAGATTGGCTTTAAACCATCAAATTAGAAATTGGACATTGGGTGGTATTGGTCTTCCAGATTTAGAATTATATTCCTTGTCCTCAGTTGTTAAGACAACAATTTATTGGTTAAAAAACAATTATAATGCCAAATTGAAAGACATTCAGAGGAGTATTTTGTGTAAATCCAATAATTTAACAAAATCATATCATAGTAAAATAGCTACTAATAAATGTCATTGGTTAGTAAAAAACTACTTTATAGAAAACAAAAACAAACCAGTTCAGTCATATTCTATTAATATGATAATAACCTCCTTTAAAATTTTCATTTTCAGGAACCCTGAATATAAAGCATGGATTTTCTTTGTATTTCCAATTGCCTACAGCCAAAATAGTATTAATACATTTAATTTAACAACAATGATTACATTTAAAGACAAAAACCTGTTATACTCATATCAGTTAATAGAAAATGCTAAGTTACAAAATGTTGACCATATAATTAATAAGTACGAGTTAAGCAAAGACACGTAGTTAGAAATTCAAAATTGTAGACAATTTTGTTGAACATAAGATTAATCTAATGCCACCAATAGTTAGAAATTCTTTCTCCACATTCATTGATTTACTAATTTTTCTAATGCACCAGAAAATAATTGGAAAGGGACTTTTGCCTAAAATATATCACAGAGAAAGCTATTGGAATTATTTTAGGCTTGTTAATAATAATGCATCTATATCACGTTATTGAGATTTTACTACATCGAATCACTAAAGGTTGGCCTCTAATGATCGATGTAGTAAAACATCGAATAATGTTAAAAAAACAAACAAAAATAAAAACTAACTAGCATAGGTAGGGGGGAAGCCCCCTTGCACCCCCACACCCCCCTACTTAAATATTCCAACTCTGAGACTGCACTACATCGAGGTAAATGGAAATCTCCCCCTAAGGAGATTTCCGCTTACCTGCACAATGTTCTGCACTTTCGATGTGCTGCCGACAATATCAGCTTCGATATTGTCAGCTTTCGACATCGTGAAGTAGACCTATAATAACTCCCCAAGTGAAGATTATAAAAAACTAATACTCCAATCTTTAAAACAAATTTTATCACTAAGGTGGAGGATATTCTCTTGGAAGTTCTTATATAGAACCTTTATCACACCACATAAAGTTGAACTGATGACATATGATGCTGAGATGTAAACTAAATGTTAAAGTTGACTGGCAGCATATGTTTTATGATTGTATAAAACTTAAAACATATTGAGATAATATGTATTCTCTCTTACAGTCTGTTTTTAATAATACATTTATGCTGACCATATCTCTTATTTTATTTAATACACCTTTTCCCACTTGCGTCATGAAAATAAAATGCCCTCTTTTATTGAGTATCTTAATATTAGCAAGAAAAGTCATCACCAAGAACTGGAAGAATCAGACGACTCCTACTATTAAGGAATTTGTACGCTTGGCAACTGAAGTTTGTCATCTTAAACTTATCATGATCAAGACAAGAACATCTAGAATCACCTGTTTATATAATATATAGTTGAAATTCAAAGAACTGCTGGATAAACAGACTTTAATACTTAACAACTACTCTTATAGTATTTCTTTTTCTGTTTAAAAAGCTTTGTTTTATAGTAGACATCATTGTAAATAGTTATTTTAGTTGTTTATTATTGTTCTTTCAGATATGTATATTTGTTTTATAATATTTTTATTATCATATATTGATGTTTTGTTGTGAAAATTTTCAATTAAAACAATTGAGAAAAAAGAAAACCTTAATTGTACAGAAAAATGCAAGAAAGGTAGAAAAAAAGAGGCAAAGGACAGGTGAAAAGGAAGAAATCAAAACTAAATGTGGAAGGATTGAAGAATATTACTTTAAGAAAAAAGAGAAGAAAGACAGACGTTGTCACCATGGCTCAAGTCATGGATGTACAAAGCCAGCTGGATTAGAACTGTCTGCTTGCAAGTGTAATAAGCAATGAAAACAGTAAAATTAATCAGACTAACGATGACCACTGACAGAGCAGATATTATTGAATTAGAAGTTGAAGATTCTTCACATCTGGTCAGAAAAGATATTCTTGTAATTGAAGATTCAGTTATTAAAGGAAATGATACTTACATTTGCAGAGAAGATCATGAACATTGAATAGTGCTAAACGGAGGATGTGAGGCAGGCCTTAGAACACCTTAATGTAAGAAAATATAGATCTGGTTTTACTCATGTCAGTATAAGCAATCTTATCTGCAAGGACACTCTGACGCTCATCCATCTACCTACTTAACTGAATAAACTACTGGAAACTTCAAAAAGGTGTCTTTATTCCTCTCACAGGGAGGGTATCAGAGAGAGATAGTCTCTCCTAGATCTGCTAGCTATTTTGTACTCTGTTTCTTGTTAGCTCTGTCACCCTCTGGATAACAGGTAGGACACCAGACTTCATTCAAGCCCTCTGGATTACCTCTGCTTACTGCACATGATGGGGATATTCCATTGTTTTCAGGAACAGCATTTCACACAAACTTTTAAACTAGAAATCCGAAAGCTAAACATAATGCTTTATATAATACTACCTCCTTGAAACTTGTTCCACTTCAATTATCAATGACTGTGAAGGGACATACCTGTTATGTTAAAAATGGGACACTTTATGTCAGATGGAGTAACTGCTATTTCACTCGAAAAATATGTGATGGGGCTGTTGGGCTGGGTATGGCAATACTACATTAGATTTATGTTATTATATCTGTGGAGATCAAGCTTATCCATGGCTACTGAGAGACTGATTGTGATGTTGTTATATCGGCTGTGCAATTCCAGGAGTTTGATGTGTAGAGACTTTTTGCCCAGTGGAAAGATTCACAATGCTCACCAAAAGAGGGAGGCAAAGGACGTTTAAAATCCACACAGGAAATAGACTGGATTTAAAGGACTAGCATACATGGATTTGGGTGATGGTGTTATTTCAGGAGCAGGAATCCTGTCCACTTATGGGTCAACAACGTCAAGATGGTAATTGAGAAAACTGTCTAAACTGTTAGAAATATGAAGCAATGCCACTTTTGAATCAGTAAACCAGATTACAGTTGAAATGACTGCCATGTGCAGTGTGGTGCTGCAGAACTGAATGCACTTTTCTTTACCCTTGTTTGTAAGAGTAGTATGTGCATATTCAGCAAAATGGAGCACTGGTCATTTATTCTTGATAACTTGAATGCCATTCATAGTCGCCTAGAAATTATACAAAAGGTTGTGGAGCTCTCTCACGCAAAAGAGGCAGACAAATCTCAGTGGACATGGATAACTAACTTGTTTCTGGTTGGGGAGGAAGTATTTTAAAATTTTTCATGCCAGTAGCCATACTTATTTTACTTTGAGGTATCATTTTATTCATGTGCAAAATGTTAATCATAAAGCTTCTTGAATCCAGAAAAAGGATGCAATTATAAAATGTGCATATTAAAAATAGAGTAGAAATGTTGCTACTAACAACAATTGCAGAAGGTTTTAATGAAGGTGGTGAGAAAAGTGTGTTGAATGATTTTAGCCAGATGTATAAAAATTAATTTGAAAGAGATTGTGAATCAGAAAAATATTCAAACTGGGTTTTTATTCCATCTAAGCACAGACATGTTTTTTTATTGCTTGTGAAACCTTATTTTGCTAAGTCTATAAACACTGTGCATGTCAAGGTCAAAAAAAGAAACCACATGTGATGAATTTTTGATTGCATTTGAAAAAGTGTCTACCCATTTGAAGACTTAGTATCATGATCCACTCAGAAAATATATGGCATGAATGATGCTTCATAGCATCAAATGGAGGATTGTGAAGCTAGAAGTGTAAAGATGGGAAAATGTTCAGTGTATACACGATATTTTCTCTTTTTGGAACCCATTTTATTTCAAGATGGATTCTGATAGTTTGCCTGCTTTTGATGATCTGATTTCCTGTCAACATGAATATTGCCAGCATAGAAAGTTGCAATGTGGAAGATCAGAACTTGTGCCTCATAAAGAAAGGCACAGATAAGGGGTCTGCAGATTATTAGTAAAGAGAATAATACAAAGGTGTTAAGTTTAAATTGGTCATTGGCTATAGTTTAATATATACAAAATATTCTACATGAAAGAAATAATAATATAAAAGAAATAAGTTTCTTGTGTTTGGGGAGAGAAGACCATGATTGCTTTGTCTTCCACGTCTGTGTGTTTTTTTCAATAAAGAAGATTATCCTACTCTGCTGAGCTGTGTTGTATGAAGTTATTTTTGACCTTAACAGTGTTTATGGAACTGAATGCTACAATTTAATGAAAAATCTCCTGACTCCTAAAGACAGTGAAATGCATATATGCAACTGGACAATTATTGCACAATCATTTTAATATTAAAACTTTCAGTCTCATGCTAGAAAGCTTAGGTAATTAGTGCAGTAAAAGTAAACTAAAAACTTATAAACAAGAAATAATGCCTAAAAATATATTGATAGTTTTATCTGTTCTTATTTCCTATTTTTGAGGCTATTTCTTCCTTATTGAGTACAAATTGATGTTCCCAGTAACTCATAACCAAATTCGCGAAGCTAGAGCCACAGGAGAACCCATGGCTACTCCACTTTTTTGCAGGTAATAGTTTCCTTTAAAATAAATGTAATCGTGGGATAGAACTATGTCTAGAAGTTCTTCCACTAGACTGATGTCATTCTGGGGAGCCTCTTTCTTCCTTAGTAATTGACTAACCCACTCTATGCCCAATGCTTGCAGTATTGACGTATACAAGTCCTTTACGTTGACTGTAAGGAAGTTGTACTGACCCACTCTATGCCCGATGCTTGTGGTATTGAGGTATATAAGTCCTTTATGTCAACTGTAAGGAAGTTGTACTGACCCACTCTATGCCCAATGCTTGTGGTATTGACATATATAAGTCCTTTACGTTGACTGTAAGGAAGTTGTACTGACCCACTCTATGCCCAATGCTTGTGGTATTGACGTATATAAGTCCTTTACGTTGACTGTAAGGAACTTGTACTGACCCACTCTATGCCCAATGCTTGTGGTATTGACGTATATAAGTCCTTTACATTGACTGTAAGGAAGTTGTACTGACCCACTCTATGCCCAGTGCTTGTGGTATTGACGTATATAAGTCCTTTACGTCGACTGTAAGGAAGTTGTACTGACCCACTCTATGCCCAATGCTTGCAGTATTGACGTAGATAAGTCTTTTACGTTGACTGTAAGGAAGTTGTACTGACCCACTCTATGCCCAATGCTTGTGGTATTGACGTATATAAGTCCTTTACGTTGACTGTAAGGAAGTTGTACTGACCCACTCTATGCCCAGTGCTTGTGGTATTGACGTATATAAGTCCTTTACGTCTACTGTAAGGAAGTTGTACTGACCCACTCTATGCCCAATGCTTGTGGTATTGACATATTTAAGTCCTTTACGTCTACTGTAAGGAAGTTGTACTGACCCACTCTATGCCCAGTGCTTGTGGTATTGATGTATATAAGTCTTTACATCTACTTTAAGGACATTGTACGTTCTTCATGTTTCACTGTTGCAGTCATTACATTTGGGTTATCCTGCTGGCAGGCTACCCTCAGTCGGCCTGAATTCCAAAGTCTAGGACCAGCGTCGGTTGCTGTCGCCTCTTCCCTGATGTCAGTGCGCCAGGGGTATAAAAGATGCAGCCGACACCATTTTCTTCAGTCTTTCTTGCTGCACGGTGCCCGAAGCAAAAGCAGTTCGCAAGTGCCGGTCGGCCGATTCATCATACTTCAGTTCATTAATTTTTTGCAGGATTGACCATGAATCTTTACATATTACTTCTTCTGTTGTTACATATCTTTTAAGTATATTGTCTATCACTTTAGCACATGCATATGTGGCAGAATTCCTACCATCAACTATAGGTCTAAGTGGAGGGTCAAATAAACATTTATGGATTTTAGGGACCCCAAACATTGTGGGTGCCACTGGTGTTAACACTATCATGTAGTTGTTCATATCTATATCTATCTTTCCCTCTATGAATAAATCATCAATGTAGATTTTGATACATTCATTAGCTGTATTGTATTCATAAAGGGATGCTTTATGATATGAACTAGAAGCTAATATTAATTCTATTTTAGTTTCATAGTCATCCAAATCCATAAATACAAGGCCTCCACCTTTGTCGGGCTTCATGACGCATACCTTAGCTGATCTTATCAAGTTGAACCATGCTTGCTCATCTTTAGTTAAATTATACTCATAACCCCTGAATCTATTTTCCTTTTGGTATGTTCTCATGTCCATTTCACATATCTTTTCAAATGTATGTAACAAATTGTGCAAAGGGGGATTGTATGCACTTGATATTCTATATTGTGCTGGTGAATGTACAACTGTGTTACCCGATAACAATTTTAAATTAAGTTTCCTAACAAACATTTTCAAATCAAGAATGCTGTTAGATATGTCCATTCTCCTAGCTGGTGTAAAAGTCATTCCTTTAGCTAAGGTGTTAGCCATCTCAACAGAAATATCCAATGTAGAGAAGTTGTAAACAAAAAAGTCACCATCCATATTCGAAATTATAGCTGGCATTTCTGTAGTGTTGTTATCCAAATTCTCAGTTACTTCCATTTGTTGTGCTTTTTCCTCTGGTTTTGTCTGTTTTGCTGGCCTCCCCTTGAAAAACCCTGATAATTATTGTTCTGTTGATTGTTTGTAAGATTCTGTTGACCATTCTGGTTTTGTATACACTCGCTTCTTCCTGGACCCTCATACTGGTTATTGGGAGCATCAAAACTACTGTCCTGTAATTCTGTAACATCCTGCTGAATCGAGTGTTCAGAACTGCTGTTCGCCATTGCATTTTGTAAATGCCTGTCTCTCTGCATGTACTCCTGATTTCCTGTTATACTATGTGGTTGATTGGCATTTGCGCTAGCCCGCCCCTTCCACACTTGTGCAACTGATGGGCATGGATATGCTATATCGTTCTGGTATTGCTGGCGATCACGCTCACGTTTTTTTTACCTTAGTGGCTTTGGATTTGTTCAAATGAAAATCAATTGACTGGAAAATACGAGAATACACGTATTTATACTGTACAAAATCAGCATGAGTTTTTATTTGAACATCAGGACAGATGCTATATCCATTAGTTCGTCAGCCATAATGCTATAATGTTTACACATGAGATCTAGAAGATCCAGTCCTTGTTTATTAAATAATTTTATTAGCTCCTGGTGGAATAAAGAATAGGGTACCAGACCAGTAGGGTACTGATACATTCTCAAACCCTTCAGTACAATGCTAGTTCTTATACATTCTTGGAAGTGTTCCACTTCCAAGTGGAGTTTCTTGTATTTAAGCAAGTTCTGATCTAAGCTGTTTAGTAAGTCTGTTATGTTCAGCATATTCCTAGTCGAGTTCCCATACAAATTAAATTCATTGTTGTGAGAAAGGCCAACTGGACTTATAAGCCAATCTTTTAAAGTAGGGACCCCAATAAGCCCCGTGACATGATTGTCATTAGACCTTCGTCTCAGTAAACTGCTGTTTTGAAGCATTTGGCTGCCAAGCTGAGTGCTGACAACTCTGTCCTGACTTGCATTACCAGAAAATGAAGTAGAATGCTGGTTCACATTATTTAGCAACACTTGTGTAGTAGCTACATTTACATTTGGTTCCTTGTTACCTTGATCAGTTATTTGCTGCTGCTGAGTGGTGTTCCCATTTGTAACAACTCTCATTTGGTTCTGCTGATGCTGCTGCTGAGTGGTGTTACCATTTGTAACAACTCTCGTTTGGTTCTGCTGATGCTGCTGCTGAGTGGTGTTACCATTTGTAACAACTCTTGTTTGGTTCTGCTGATGCTGCTGCTGAGTGGTGTTACCATTTGTAACAACTCTTGTTTGGTTCTGGTGCTGCTGCTGAGTGGTGTTACCATTTGTAACAACTCTCGTTTGGTTCTGCTGCTGCTGCTGAGTGGTGTTACCATTTGTAACAACTCTCGTTTGGTTCTGCTGCTGCTGAGTGGTGTTACCATTTGTAACAACTTTCGTTTGGTTCTGCTGCTGCTGCTGAGTGGTGTTACCATTTGTAGCAACTCTCATTTGGTTCTGCTGCTGCTGAGTGGTGTTACCATTTGTAACAACCCTCATTTGGTTCTGCTGCTGCTGCTGAGTGGTGTTACCATTTGTAACAACTCTCGCTTGGTTCTGCTGATGCTGCTGCTGAGTGGTGTTACCATTTGTAACAACTCTCATTTGGTTCTGCTGCTGCTGAGTGGTGTTACCATTTGTAACAACTCTCATTTGGTTCTGCTGCTGCTGCTGAGTGGTGTTACCATTTGTAACAACTCTCGCTTGGTTCTGCTGATGCTGCTGCTGAGTGGTGTTACCATTTGTAACAACTCTCATTTGGTTCTGCTGCTGCTGCTGAGTGGTGTTACCATTTGTAACAACTCTCGTTTGGTTCTGCTGCTGCTGCTGAGTGGTGTTACCATTTGTAACAACTCTCGTTTGGTTCTGCTGATGCTGCTGCCGAGTGGTGTTACCATTTGTAACAACTCTCATTTGGTTCTGCTGCTGCTGCTGAGTGGTGTTACCATTTGTAACAACTCTCATTTGGTTCTGCTGATGCTGCTGCTGAGTGGTGTTACCATTTGTAACAACTCTCGTTTGGTTCTGCTGCTGCTGCTGAGTGGTGTTAACATTTGTAACAACTCTCGTTTGGTTCTGCTGCTGCTGCTGAGTGGTGTTACCATTTGTAACAACTCTCGTTTGGTTCTGCTGATGCTGCTGTTGAGTGGTGTTACCATTTGTAACAACTCTCGTTTGGTTCTGCTGCTGCTGCTGAGTGGTGTTACCATTTGTAACAACTCTCATTTGGTTCTGCTGCTGCTGAGTGGTGTTACCATTTGTAACAACTCTCGTTTGGTTCTGCTGCTGCTGCTGAGTGGTGTTACCATTTGTAACAACTCTAGTTTGGTTCTGCTGATGCTGCTGCTGAGTGGTGTTACCATTTGTAACAACTCTCGTTTGGTTCTGCTGCTGCTGCTGCTGCTGCTCGTCTTGTGTTAGTAAGCCATTAGTAGAGCCATTTATAGAATCCACTTTTTGTGACAGGCATTCTACTTGCTGTGATAAGGCATGTACTAATGCCATAAGTTGGCTTACGGCCTCAGTTTCTTTTGTAGAATCCATAAGCAATTCCAAGGATGAGTCCAGTGCATTGGTTGCCATGTTGCCTGAACAAACACTTAAAAACTCCAAAATCCAAGATACAAAAAACTAAGAAATTAAAACAAAAACAACTGGCAACTTCACTGAAGACTGAATCCACAAAGTTTAATGAAGCACTTTTCGTCCAACTACTTCTTTGAACTTCATCAGATACTAACATTTACAAAAATTAAGTTTAAATAGTCATGTTAAGCCATGATTAAAATCAGCTGTCTTTCCGTCTTAAAATTTAAAGGAACAGTAGTTAAAATAGCATTGTGAACATAATATGCATTTTCCTGTCCTTTAAAACTGCCTTTTTTAACAAGCAAGTGAATGCATTCATCTCAGCAGCAATATGGTGAAAATCATATACGAAAATTGTGTAAAAATGTAAAGAATCTCCTCATTTATCTAACCTTACATTATAAACATTTTCAAGTGAAAAATTAATAAGTAAGACATAATTTCTATAATGTTGTTACTATAGTATTTCATCTCATTAAACTTTTCGGTTTTAAACAACATGTGATAGAACACATGTTTTTCAATCCTGGAAAGTTATAAGCATTGAGACAAATTTGCCAGAGCAATTCCAACTTTTCTAATAATAAGGTGAATGGACCCCTTCTTGGATTACTGTCCACTTGATCAAGTATCCAGAATTTAAATGCATGTTCTGGATATTGTTCTATATGCTTTGCTAAAGCATTGTCCAGTTTGTGTTTATTAATATAATATATATGTTCATATATGCAATATCTCATTCTACGCTTGGTTTTACCGACTTAGAATGAATCACAACTTTGACATTTAGCCACATATACGTTCATTTTGGAGTTGCAATTAACTTTTGGAGGTGGATTCCTCTATTTTGACTGTATTGGTTCTATCAGTGAGCCAATTCACAACCCACCTTACGATATAAGGGTTGATATCTAGCTGGGAGAGTTTGTCAATGATGCCTGAGTGAGGAATTGTGTCAAATGCCTTGGCTAGGTCTAGGTAGGCTGTATACACAGATTTCCCCTCATCCAGGGCCCTGGTGACTGTCTCAAAGAGAAGTCCAGCAGGTTTAACAGGCATGATCTGCCATAGACAAATCCAGACAGGGTAGGATCTAGTGTTTGGAGATTACCTGTGTCTTTATTGATAAGGTCCATGATGATTCTCTCCAAGGCCTTGCAGATAAGGCGAGTCAGGCTAATAGGTCTTTAGTTCCTGAGGTCAGTAGAAACACCACCTTTGTGCAAGGGGGTAACTGTGTCTATTTTCCATTCAGCTGGGATGAAGTTGGTGCTTAGACTGTGATTGAAAAGAGTACCCAATGATGATGCTAATTCTTGTTTGAGCCCATGTAGGACACAACCTGGGATGTTATCAGGTCCCATTGATGCTGTGTTTTTGGCCTTAGAGAGGGTGTTTTCAACCTGTTCTTTAGAGATACAAGGTAGAGGACAAGTGGTAGGGATGTCATGAGGTACGTGTGGTGGGGAGAGGGGAGTGAAGTTTTCACCAAACCTGTCAGTTAACAGGTTAGCTATGTTCATTGGCTCAGTATATGTGTTACCATTAACTACCAGTTCAGTACAAATCTGGGCCTTGCCTTTTAGGGTATGGATGTAACTAAAGAATGCCTTATAGCTGTCCTTTGTTGAGGAAGCTAACTTGGAGCATAGGATCATAAGAGATAGCTAATGGCCTTAGGGCCCTTACAAGCCTAGCCAAAAGTTTATCCTCAAAAAGCAACCTCAATCAGCACCTGTCATCCCTGTCAATAAAGGCCACAAGTGGAACCCATGGGACAAATTTGTGGTTTCCCATCCATCCCTTATCAAGGTTGCACTTGAAGAGGGTCAGTGAAGCACTTTGTTTGACGTGTATGGGGAGTCTTTTCCAAAGACGGGGCAGCCTCTGGGAGACAAGACTGTCTCTCCAGCAGGTTTTGTTGATGTCACATATTAGATTTAGGCCTTTTGATCAGGTAATGCACAAGGAGTTAAACTAACAGATATGGAGAATCTCTAGTAGAGCAGGGTCTGAGATTGTCTTGTAGGTGAGACACAGATTACCTCTGAGCAATATGTACGATACCGAGTTGAGTGACAGTGATTTGAGCCTGTCCACATAGGACAGGTGCTGGAGGCCATGGATTCTCTTTGTGAGCTATTTCTGTGGCCTATCCAATTGGTGCAGGTGTTTGGAGAGGTACATACCAAATGGAGTGTTGTACTCAATTATTCACCTAATGAGGGAGGAGTACAGAGAGGTGATAACCTAATTTTTTCTGGATGCAATCCCTTTACTTATGAGATGAACCAAGTACAAGGCTTTTCTGACCACTGCCGCTACATGATGGTTGAATGTGTGATTGTTGTCAACCTGTGTATCCAGGTCTCTCACCACAGGTTGTGTGCTTAGGGGATTGACATTGATGTGGTAATCAGAAGGGGCCATGTTTTTGTCGAATGGTATGATAATACTTTTTTTTGCATTTAACTTAAGACCATGACTTTGGAAGCAGTCATTTGTTGCTGTGAGACCCTCTTGTAGTATTTTAACATAATTTGTGTCAATGACAGCAGCCAACTTAAAGTCATCTGCAAACTTGGTCAGCCACAGGCCTTTTGTCTTTGTCTGAACCTCTGAGAAGTAGATGCCAAACAGTAGGGGTCCCAGGACAGATCTCTGGGGAACACCAATAGTGACAGGTCTACTATCAGAGGTGGCAGCACCTATTTTGACCTTGTGGTTCCTATCAGTGAGTCAGTTAGCCACCCACCTGATGAGACAGGGGTTTATGCCAAGTTGTGTTAGCTTTTCAGTGATGCCCAAGTGGGGAATTGTGTCAAAGGCTTTGGCCAAATCAAGGTAAGCTGTATGTACTGACTTTCCCCTCATCCAATGCCTTGGTGACAGTCTCAAAAAAGTCAACCATGTTCAACAGGCAAGATCTGCCCTTGAAAATTCCAAAGTAGGTGGGGTGAAATGCTTGGAGACTGCCTATGTCCTTGTTTATGAGGTCCATAATAATATGCTCCATGGTCTTATATATCAGACTTGTCAGATTAATGGTGTGGTAGTTTCCAGGGTCAGTAGTGGCACCACCTTTGTGCAAAGGGATGACAATGGCATTCTCCACTCTGCTGGAATGAAGCCTGTACTTAGGCTATTGTTGAATAGGGTGCTCAATGGCAAGGCTAGTTCTTGCTGGAGATATTGCAGAATACAGCCTGGGATACTATCAGGTCCCATTGAAGCTGTGTTCTTTGCCTTGGATAGGGCCTTTAACACTCAGTCCATGTGACATGTGGGACAAGTATCAGGGATGTCAAATGGGCCTTGTGGGGGGCAGAGTGTGAGGTTTCCACTGAACCTATCTGCTAGCAGATTGACTAAGTCAAAAGTCAGTGTAAGTGGTACAATTATGAACTAATTTGGAACAAACCTGGGCTTTGCCATGGAGGTTCCTGATGTGACTGAAAAGGGCTTTGTGGTTAGCCTTTGTTTTGGAGGCTAGTTTCAATTCATAATTGGCTTTGGAGGTTTTCATTAGTGATCTAATATGCTTGTTGATGCTAAGGAGGGAATTTTTTCAATTGGGAATTTGTGCGTTTTTACCCTTGGACAACTGTGTCTTCCTTTGGTTGTAAAGCCTGTTGATAGAGGATGTCCGCCAGATAGGTTTGTGTTTCCTTTAGGAGCAGGTTTTAGTTCTGTTGGGTATGGCTGAGTCCATGCAGTTGCACAGGTGCTTGTATAATGCACTGATGTACAGTTCAGCATATTAGTCTGCATCGTCTGAGGGGGGGTGGTGGTGGTGTGAAGCTACTGATACCCTCCCTTAGAAGGTTGTAGTCAGCTTTTGAGAAGTTTTTTAGCCTGGTTACGGCGGGGGGGGGGGGGTTTGGATGGGATAGACACTTCAAATGAGACAGACTGATGGTCTGATCTCACCAGGGATGAACTTACTATGGGGTGGTGCAGAGGTTGCTCATGTTGGTGAGAACCAAGTCTAGAATGTTATCTCCCCTTGTGGGGGATGAGACAAGCTGGTCTACTGCATTAGAACTGATGAAGTCAAGAAATCATTGGGTGAGTGCATTAGAGCAGGAATAGTTCACCCAGTCTATGGTGGGATAGTTGAAGTCACCAAGGATCAGGATGTTAGGGGGTACTTTGATGGAATTGAGGATGTCCAGGTAGGAGGAGTGGGTGTCCTGAGTCATGGAGGGGGGTCTATAGCTGGCTATAACTTGGATGGGTGTCTTGTCAATTGTCACTTGCACCTGGTGCATCATACTGGCAAACCAGTCTGGAGGTGTGCTTGTCCCTAATGAAAATAGAAACTCCACCACCCTTAGTTTTGCCAACCTTATGTTGGGGTCAGAATGTGTGGAATGAGGTATAGCCTGGTAAGGCAGGGGTGCTGTCCGCAGCCTTGAACCAAGTTTCCATGACTGCAAGGATGTCATCATCTTCCAGTGTGAGGAGAGACTCCAGTGAGTGGATTTTCAGGTTAAGGCTCCTAGCATTAAGCAGCATGACCTTCAACTTGCTTTTTGACAGATCTTTTATGTTGGAAGATTTGTCTTTGGGACAGTGCCTAAAAAGGGCACAGTGGGGAGGCAAGAGCCTTGGCCAGACTCCTGAATCCCAGGGGTGACAACGGAGGCCATCTCTGGCAAAGTATTGAGGCCTGTCAACCATGTCATCCCAGGCATACAGATACTGGATCCCCTTGGAATGACACCAGAAACTTAGCCAATTGTTGAAGTCAATTATTTTTTGTTGGTATTATGGTATCATTCTTGGTGAAGGTAGGATGCTACTTAGGGCTAGGGTTATACCTGCCTGGGACACATACTCTGAGAGCTCAATCATGTTTCTCTTCATGTAGTCCAGGGAGGTAAGTCTCAAGTCATTCACACCAACATGAACAATGACAGAGTCATACTTGTACCTGTTGTGGAGAGACTTAAGTGCATGCATGATGTGGCAGATTCTGGCACCTGATAGACAACTGACCTTGATCTTCGAAATTTGCCTTAGAGGACTTCACAGGAAATTTTATTTGCTTAGTTAAGCTGAGGATGGAGTGTCTCCACTTTAAAGCCCACTCCTTCTTACTCTTAGACAGCAGTTTATTCCTTTTATTGCAAGGCCTGTTAATGGCAATTGTCAACTGTCCACCAGGCAGGTTTGCTCTTCCTTGAATAGCTTGTTTTGGTCCTAACAGGTACTGCTGAGTCAATGCAGTTATACAAGGTGTTTGTATAAAGCATTGATGTAGAGCTCGGTATAGTTACCAGTTACTTCTGAGGGTGGAGGTGCAGTGAAGCTATTTATACGATCCTGTAAGAGGTTATAATCTGCTTTGGAGAAGTTTTTTAATCTGGTTGCTGCTGGGGGGGTGGCTAGTGTGGTAGTTACTTCAAATGAGACTGATTTGTGGTCAGATCTCAACAGGAATGAACTCACAGTGGAGGTGCTACAGTCATCTCCCATATTTGTAAGCATCCGATCCAGGATGTTGGTGCCTCTAGTCAGGTGTCAACCAGTTGGTCCAGGGCATTGGAGTTGATAAAGTCAAGGAGCCTTTGGGCCTGTGAGTTTGAGCATGAGTAATTCACCCAGTCAATGCAACGGTAGTTAAAGTTACCCAAAGCCATGGTGTTCGGATGTATCTTGATAGACTCAAGTTGATCCAAATAGGCAGCGTTGGTGTCCTGATTCATGGAGGGGGTTCTGTAGCTGGCAATGACTTGAATAGGTGTCTACCAACAGTTAATTGCATCTGAAGTATCTCTAGGGCATCATACTTTTTAACCAATCTGGAGGAGTGTTTATCAGATTCATCAGATTCTGATGAATTCAGAGTAACCACTGACAAAAAGCATTTCATTTCTATTAATAAATTGAAGCTACTGTGAAGGGTTTTTGTTTTTCCATTATTTCTTTTTTTATTTTTTATAGATATGTCTCAAGTTGTTTACACCAACATGGACTATGACAGAATCATAAAATTTGGTGGATCCTGGCACCTAACAAACAGCTGACTGTGACCTTTTTCTTATCCAGCTTGGTGAGAGGGACATCTGTATGTCTCACGATGGAGTTACCAATAACTAATACATTAGGTTTAGTGTTTAGCCTTATGGGCTTGACTGGTGAGACAGTGGTGCATGGCCTATTGTGTGTATTGCGTTCTGAAGAGGAACTATTATGTGTAGTATGCTTGTGTTTGTGTTTGGAAGGTCTCTGATGTTTAGGTAATTTACTGGTGAGGACCTCTGCATATGTAGGTATGTGTAATGTGGGTTTGGGTTGCATGTCTCACATGTTGAGTTTACCTCAGGATGCCCATGTTGACCAAGCTGGCTGGAGAAATTGTGGGAAGCTGTCCATCCATAGTGCTAGGTAAATTTATATGGTCAGAAACAGGAATTTGGCAGGAAAAGGGGTCACACATAGGAATAACTAGTGGGTGAAGTGTGTTAGTACCTCAGAGGCTTGGCTTAGTGCCACACTAGTCAGTAGAGCAGGGCCACAGAAATATGCTTAAGGCTGTTATCACAATGGGTGCTTACATAGTTTCATTAGTAATGCTTCTTTGCCCAAAAATATGCTAAAGATGAGGTCTACCCTAATGGGATACAGGTGTATCTAAGGGAAAATTGTTGAAATTATCTGTCCAGCTGTGGTTCATAATTACGCGGCAGTGTGCAGTGCTGCACAATGTGCATACAAGCTGAAACCCACTCAGAGGTGTGGCTTAAATACCAGAAAGATAAAACCTAAAAAAACTTAAAAAAAATCTCAAAAGAAACAATGAGGTACTTACTCCAAGCCCTAGACCAGCCAACCTTTACCAGACAGGTACCAGTCAGCACAATCCTCTCACTAGAGTGCAGAAAGGTCCTTTCCAATCCAAGATGGCCTGGTAAATGTGCTCAGAACAAACAGCCGCTACAAACAAATAGGCCCACATGCAACAAACCTGTATCTGGATTGTGCTACAGCTACTAGCTACACTATTTTAGACTGAAAACACTAAAGAAATGTTTACCACAGCAGAAAAACAGCAGCGGGACACTAAATAAGTGTTTTATACAGCAACAAAGAGCAAGAAGACTCTAAAGAATGCTTTTAGCTGCAAAAAATTCAGTTATATAACACACTCCTTGGGGGGAGATGAGAACAAACAAACATATGCTTTACAAACACAGAGAACATTTCTGGTAAAAAATACTTTACAAACAGTGGAAATAGCAAAAAAGTTTTGCAAAAAGTGAAAACAGTAACAAAAGGCGATTTAACAGGCCCAGTAAAGCATACAATTCCAATACAACAGTGCAGATTCCTTTATTATAATAAAATACAGTAAAAAAGTAGACAACAGACAATAAAAAGTACAATAAATAGTAAAAATAATCAAGAAAATAGGCAACTTGTGTTTTTTGGGAAGCATAAACATGTTATTAACATAAAATAATTTGACAGTTGATAATGTTTTAAGTAGTGCTTTAGCACCGGGCTCAGCAAATGTTTAGAAGGTCTGCATATTAAGTAGGTGACAGTAAAAGAGTATAGGACTTGGTTTCATGACTATCATTATCAGCAGGCCTAAACACTGTTATAGATGTCTTGGTAAAAAAAGAATCCAACATTTAGTATAACTTTAAGCAATATACGTGTCATGTTTGTGGCAGAATTTGGCACAGAGGACAAAAGCCCATAAAACTATAAAAAGAAATATGTACAACAATCGTGTCTTAAAATAACTGAAAGAAAGTTTAACACTGATAGTTCCCATAATATTATTGCCAGGATGGAAAGTACAGAATACCCAGAGCGTAACTTTCCTTTACATAAGTTGCAGTTTCTGAGTGTGTAAAAAAAAAGGAACCTATTCCAGGTAAAAATGTAGACACAAGGTAAGCCTTTGAATTTTGATACAGACATTGGAAGTAGTTTAACCATTATGTGTAAAAAATAAAAAAGATAAGTAAACAAAAACAAATAAACAAAAAACAGAGAAATGAACTACAAAGCAAACTAAACTAGTTGAACATGTACTAAAATATAGGTGACATACAGAGCAAGTGGGAGCTGCTGATGTAAAGGATGCTTATGAAGAAGAAAAACAAAAAATTACCTTTGATAACAGTTAAAGGGTGCTAGTCCAGGTTTGACTGGTATAATCTGAGTATATAAAAATAATTTACACTTAAGAGAACTAAAGCGTACACTTTCTGAAACTTAGTCTCTAGATGCTATGCGACTGATGCGTGAAACTCTCACTAGATCTATTTTTTCTTCTGGAAAATTATAAATAGTCATATTGTTTTGGTTGAGGGTTGTGTAGTAATCCTTGGATACAGCAGCTAACGTGTCTGTAGTGTAACATTACACTGGGAAAGACTGCACTGTGGAAAAACAATCTGATGAGATGATAATACACATAGACTTGAACAGAAACAGACTGCACCTCTCCCCCAACATCATAAATATATAACCTCTGAGATCAGTTATCCTTGAGAGTATGGGGATATTTTTATGATTTGACTTATATCATGGCAAAGTTTCAATGAGAAATGGGAATCAGTTAAAAGTAATCTACTATTCTTATTCCGGGTTTCATCTATGTAGAAATACCCAGGTACCCTCTGGTTAACAGGGTCTGCACTGGACAGTGGTACCCAAGTAGATTGTAGGCACACGTCTATCATTGTGAAAGTGGGTAGTCTGTTGAAGCAGTTCTCTACTTATGTACTATATCGTACTGCAGCAGGGGTGCCCTGTTTTGATTCTTTCTTCTTCCTCTTAAAAAGGATCAATCATTATGTTAGAACTGATTGTGTATTTACTTTGCCCATGATACAATAAATGTGGGTTTAGCTAGTATTCTAGTACTTGTAAGAGAATGGCAGTCAGTGCGGAGATTTCCAGGGTTTGATCTTTCTGTTTTCATTTGCCAGCTGTGCGACTCTGAGCAAGTCAAATAACCAGACATTGCTCTGGGGTAACTAGGAAATGGCGAGGCTACTTGATGGTCTCCTGGACTGTATGCCTAGTAAAGACCATACACTTATTTAAGGCTACTGCTAGCTGTAGTATTTGTTTTTGAATATCATATCTTACAGTGGTGTTCATTGTCTGACATCATTGGAGTGAAGGTCGAGTTTTCCTTCTCATGGGTCTGTTCTCAGCAGACATCTTGTGAGCCATGCTTGTACAGTGGGTAGAAACACAATGCGGAGTTCTGTTTATTTAAAGTGCTGCATGTATTTCCATTGCATCCTGCCATGATGTACTAGAAAACTGAATATTACAAACAATGCCTACATTGCTAACCAGTTAACAGAAACATAAAAAAAATAACTTTGGTAGGGAGGCACCTGCTCTTATTAGAAACCATCTCTGGCTTCTCAGCAGAATTCTCAACTGTCCCTCTTTTGGAGAAATAGGCCTATTTGTATGCCTGACTTACCCCAGCACATGATGTACCTATTTGTATGCCTGACTTACCCCAGCACATGATGTACCTATTTGTATGCCTGACTTACCCCAGCACATGATGTACCTATTTGTATGCCTGACTTACCCCAGCACATGATGTACCTATTTGTATGCCTGACTTACCCCAGCACATGATGTACCTATTTGTATCTATTTGTATGCCTGACTTACCCCAGCACATGATGTACCTATTTGTATGCCTGACTTACCCCAGCACATGATGTACCTATTTGTATGCCTGACTTACCCCAGCACATGATGTACCTATTTGTATGCCTGACTTACCCCAGCACATGATGTACCTATTTGTATGCCTGACTTACCCCAGCACATGATGTACCTATTTTTTTGCTTGATTTACCCCCTTACACAACTTTTTGAATCCATTTCATCACGTTATTTTTGAAGCGGTCTAATACACAGAAAACCACACTACATGACTAACATACTAGTGTCACCAATAAGTTAAAGGAAGAGGACACACATCTTACATCTGTCCTTTTTTCAGAAGTAAAAGCAAATGGTCTTGTGTGGTAGAATTTTGCAATATAGTTCATTAAGATCTACAGATTTCTCTTTGATAATGTAGTTATATTTTTTCCATTGTTGCTGTCACTCTGGTTTTAAATGAGTTTCTGAGTAGTAATCATCATTCCTTCTGGAAGTCGGAAGAGTTATATGCTATATGGTTTTGAACTATTATGCTAATTAGATGTCCAGATTTTTGGCTGGATGTATCTACTTTTCATTCCACTATCACACATAGATCCATAGTAGAATACGCAGACAATTCTACTATTATCTGGTCTGGCACCTCAGAAACAGAACTTCTGACCACGAACCAAAATGCCTTTTCCACCACCGAATCTTGAATGACCAATAACCACCTTGCCCTTAACTCCAGCAAAACCAAACTCTTGATCTTTACACCTAAAAAACCACCACCCTTAACAAATCAAACTTTACCATCTACCCATCCAAAAAAAACAGCCATAGAGGCAGTCCCCACACAAAACTACTTGGCGTTACTATAGATGATAACTTACCATTCAACCAACACATCAACAACAACATAAAAAAAAAACATCAAAAACTTGGGACCCTCTATAGACATAAACACTTCTTAAATTTCTCTACTAGAAAAACACTTGCCCAAACATTCCTCCGACCCTCTCTCCTCTATGGTGCCCCCATTCTTGCAAAC
Organism: Protopterus annectens; assembly: GCF_019279795.1. Classification (NCBI taxonomy): domain Eukaryota; kingdom Metazoa; phylum Chordata; order Ceratodontiformes; family Protopteridae; genus Protopterus; species Protopterus annectens. Next base: position 1,074,418,318 of record NC_056737.1, read on the forward strand.
ATCCAGACCTGCTTAAAAACTAAGATGGATTCCTGCTACAACAAAATTGCTAAGTTTGTGATAAGTGCAAAATACTCTTCCCATCACTCTTGTTCTTTGCAGTCCCTGAACTGGCTTGAACTACCACAACATCTTACACACATACAACTATCTACAATGCACAAAATCATGTATAAACCTCTCGAGTGCCCATCCTTCACCTCCCTTCTAACTTTCTATAAACCAAATAGGCATCTCAGATCTGAAAACCAATCTCTTCTCCAAGTAAAGAGACCAAAACTCCCTGCAGGTCAGTATCTATTCTTTCCCTGTTGCCAAGCTCTGGAATGCTCTTCCATCTTCTCTTAGGACCATTAATAGTCCCCCCATATTCAAAAAGACCTTACATCAATATCCCTCTTCTCAGTGACTCTGCCCTTGTACCATCTCTAATTCCTCTATAATTTGATTTCCTATTTGACCACCTGTAAATCTGTACTTCTCACTGCCTCCCTCGGCATATCTACTTTTACCCTACTTGCCTCACAAGACATATGCACAATAGTATAGTTATCCATGCTTGTTTCATGTATACTATATAAGGTATTCTCCTTAATCTTTCCGCCATAAATGTACTATAAACATACATTTGTATGGCTTATCTGTCCTCTCTGTTAAATCCTAACATATTATATACCTGACCTTGAACTAAAGCTGATTTCACAACTTGTAACAATAACAGTTTTATAATGTCCCAGTGAATATTATGATAAATACTCTCTTTCTAACCTAGCTACAATTTGTAAACTCTTGCTTAACATATTTTATATCTTATCTTCTTGTATATTGTTTGGAGTTTTTTTTTTCATGTTTAGCAAATTTATATCTTTTTATATAGTTGTTCGGAGCTTTTCTCCCTGGGCCTCCACTGAAAATGGGTTAATTTCAGCCCAGTGGACTTTCCTGGTCAACAAACACAAATAAATAAAGAAATACATAAATAAATAAATAAATAAATAAATAACAAATAAATAAGGCCCTTTGTGCTTTATTTTCAATGTCTGCAGTTATCAAATAGACTGCCCAAAGGTACATCCATAAAATGAGCTGCTTAAATCACTTACTTAATTGAACTCTTTTGAAAACATTAAACAATGAGAACATGCCCTCCCAAGAAGTCAGAATATTGTATTCAAAAAAAGACGGTATAAACTGAGCATTGTAAGACAAGACCAGTAAAATAAATTGTATACATAGCGGTGCGTTAGCTGAACAGTGTTTCACAGCAGCAGAAAGTGTGGGTGTGAGATCAAAATGTCACTCTTCACTGGTTTTCTTATGCTATTAGGTATTTAAACTAATTGCAATGTTTTATATAATTTAAGTAGACTTCTCAAGTTTTCTTTTCTGAAGGGGAACACAGGAACATACTACATTTTAAAATTCTTTTGCTAGTTTAGTAGAACCTTATAGTAGCTCTGACAGATTGTATCTTAACCTATAATAATCTGCAGTATTTAAAAATTAAATCTGACAGGAACATGACATAATGTGCTAGAGTCATATTTATAAAGTTAATACAGAAACCTTGTCTGCATGGATATATTTTATGATTTATTTTTTAAAATCTTCTTGGGCACCTTAATCTTTTTGTAACTGTTTAGACCAAAAATGTACTTATCCTTCATACTAGAACTGACAGACACTGTTCCTCTGCCAAATTTTACTGTTTCTTGGTGCGTTCTAGACCATACATGAGTTACGTAAAACAGCACATGCAAATATTCTTTAGGAATTACTGTCCTGCACAGATAAGGTTAACCTGTCTGTATTCTAGTTTATTCTAAGCATGACAAATTTGCAGGGAACAGCTCATAGGCAGTTTACTGTATGTGGCTGTCTTTTTCTCAGTGGATTGATTTGTGAATGTTTATTATTTGCATATTCTCACGTGCCTGACTTAACTGGACTACTACAGGGAACATGTGTTTGGAAGTAGCAAGCACCTTCATGGTTCTTTTTACCTGCCTTCTACCACTGCAGCAAACAAGGATTTGCAGTGGCAAATTATCAGTCAAAAGAGATTGTTGTATGAGTAATGTATGAGTTTACAGCACAACTAATAACAGAACCTTATTATCTTTATATTAATTACTGGGTTTTCATGATGAACATTTATGCAATTTTTAGGTCTGGACACAAAATTAAGGGATTTAATTATTGCAAAAATTATCTTATAAACTGGTACACAAAAAATTTGTGTAGCTTTGAAATGATTTGCCTCATATGACAACAGAGACATGTAGATGTATTTAATAAACGTTGATGAGTATATTGAACTAGTAAATACTCTTACTTAATAAGATCTGTGGCCAGGTGTTGGAGAACATTAGCTTTAAATGATATATTGTAGCTGTTTTGTTAAAGACATGCCGTTTGAGAATCTAACAATGAAGCATTTGACGTGATGAAGTGTTACAGCTTTTGCTCATCCTATGTTTTGCATTTATACCTTTTTATTTATAAATAATAAATGCTGCCAGGATCCAGAGCATGGTTTGAAGCATCTGTTTACAGCTTACTCATGACAATGGCACTGTCACGAAGGTGCACATTTTCACCTGCACATTAGCACTCAGTATCTTTCCAAGCTTTTACTTATCAAACAGGGTGAACCCAATTGCTTATGAAGACTCTAATGTGCAGACATTTATATAATTGTTGAATTGCTTTATCATACTGCAAAGTATTAATATTCTATTTTTTTATTTATTTGTCTTTCTTTACCGGGAAAGTCTGACTGGGTAATACCCATTTGCAGCAGAGGCCCGGGAGAAAAGCTCCATTTGTTTACATTGCATTATACTTAGTTCCAGTTAAACACAGAGTAGTTACATTTCTATTTACATTTATACACATACAGTAGCTACATTTATACGTTCTAAGATTTTACAGAGGTGGAAATTACTAAAGAGAAAGCCCACGTGCAATTTAGTGGATTGTACAGGCAGCAGTTGTGTATAAAATTGTTAGATAATTTCTGTGAGAGATTGAGAATATTCTGTTTAAGGAGAGTATTCAGAGAGTATCATATAGTGAGCACAAAGTCTTAACCTGGTGATGAGCATGTGCAGGACCAGGACTGGTTAAGATGTTGTTTAATTAGTGGTTTAAAACTATTGAGCTTGTCGGAGAGTTTTATTTATGTGGGGATACTATTCCAGAGATTAGCAATGTATAGGGTGTAGTCTTACAACATTATTTGACTTATTTGTAAGTAGTAAGAATTTGTCACTAAACGGAGGTCCCTTGCTGGGCAGTAGGGAAGTAAAAAGTTTGGCAGTGGAGGGCAATTTTCAGGATAATAAATGGGTTTGTGTGCTGTAGTTGTGAATATGTTAGGTAGTTGCGCAGTTAAATTGCTTTAAGCTATGACAATGGTGTGTCCTATGAGGGAGATTAGTTGCAAATTTAGCTATTTTGTTGTAGCAGGAAGCAAGTCTCTTTCTTTGAGTATTGTTTAAGTTTATTAGGATAGGAGTGGCATATATGAGAGTCTGCAATAAGAAAGTGGTGGCTGGAGTTTTTCTTGCAGTATCTTTAAGGAATCCATTGATCCTATAAAAGGAGCTTAGTTTCTGGTGTGTAAGTTTAATTGTGTGCAGAGGGGAGGATCACTGTGTAATTTCCTATTGGCAGATTAGTTTAAAACTGTTTAACTTCACCTGTATATAAGCTTTACATTTGCACAGTTTTTGGCTCAATTAACCAGAGGTGCTCTGTGTTTGGCATCCTTTGCCAGAGGTCCAGAGTGTTTCTGCTTGAATTCAAGCCATCCAAAGCTAAGAACAAGAAATGAAGCTAATTTTGAATTTGAGCTGTACCTTTTCATCTGTACTTTACTGTTTTACTGCATTAATTTGTGCTTTGTGCCTGCCTATTACCTGCACTTGTTTTGCACTGAAATATTGCTTAGTTAGCACAGAATAGATCCAGACTTGCTGAATCTGGTCCGTTTTTCATACACTTGAACTGAATTTTAGCCATCTTACATTAAGAAGGGCTCCCCTGCACCCTGGACATTGCTGGAGGAAGGATCATTGTGTGATTTCCTGTTGGCAGGCTAGTTTAAAACTGTTTAATTTCTCCTGTATATAAGCATTGCACCATGCAAATGGGGTTTAGCAGTGCCTTGTATAGACACAAATGCCCAGAAATTGTTTTCCCCTAGACACCAGTCAGTGAAACCATCCCAGGTTCCCTGCCGCTCAGTGGCTAATGCAGCTGAGCACTGAGCAGCGTCGCTCCACTTTTCATCCCTGATCTTCTACAGAATAAGTCTCCTTGTTAATCCCAAAGCAATAGCTGATCTAATTTACCATCTCACAAATTTGTACTTAAGAATTACCTGCTACTATGGACAGTCAGTTTCCCAACATTTCTCCAGCTAACCTGAGTGACATCAACATCATGAGGAATTATAGCAATTGCCTGATGCATATTTACAACCACTTGCTCCGAAAGCAAGAAAATAGAGTATGTGAGAGATGTAACTGTACCATGAAACTAGAATCAGTCCTCTAACATAACAATAAACAAGACATCAAACAGGTTGTCAGCACAAACACCTCCCCACTCACAACAGACAAGGTCAAGAGACATAAACCCACATACTCGGGGGTACTCACTAAGAGCCCATTAAAGACCAGAGACCAAGTGCAAACAACCTACACATACTGGTGCACGAACAGAACCCACCACTACACATAACACACATTTCATTGTATCAACAATTAAGCCCTTAATGCAAAATGCCTCAAAGCCTAATGTTCTATTCATAAATGACTTAATAGTGAGATGCACAGATTTCCCCTTCACCAGGTTGGACAAAGAGAAGGTCTCCGTCCGCTGCCTTGTCATGTGCCACTATCCATCAAATCATGCACACATTCAAGTCACTCAGCAACAATTACCATTATGACTCTGTCATAGTACATGTTGGAGTGAATGACTTGAAATGTACCTCTATGGACTAGATGAAGAGAGACATGACTGAACTCTCAGATTATGTGTCCCAGGCAGGTATGTCACTAGCCCTAAGCAACATTCTGCCTTCACCAAGGATAATGCCACAATACAGGCAAAAAATGATTGACTTCAATAATTGGCTCAGCTTATGGTGTCACTCCAGGGGTATCCATTATCTGACAGCCAAGGAAGGCATGGTAGACAGATCATGCTGCTTTGCCATAGATGAACTTCACCTGTCTCTTCAAGGCTTTCTGATAATGGCAAAGACACTTGCCTCTCCCTTAGTGCCATTTTTAGGCAATGTCAAAACAACAAAACGTTCAGTGTAAAGAAATCCACCAGAGACAAACTTAAGGTCACGCTGCTTAATGCTAGGAGCCTAAATAGTAAACTGCACTCCTTGGAAGCAATTCTCACCTTGGAAGATGCTGACGTATGTGCAGTCACTGAGACTTGGTTCAAGGCCGCAGAGAGTATGCAGTCATACAAGGATACAATGCCTTTCACACATTTGGACCTAAATATGATTGTGAAAGAACCAAAGGTGGAGCTGTAACCATCTTCATTAAATCCAAATACATATCAAGACTGGTAAAATAGTATGAATCTCTTGAACTACTGATGGTCCAAATAACTATAGGCAAAATACTCTACCACTTCATTGCCGAACCAGGAGAAGTACACCACCTACCTGGACTTGCTAGAGTCTCTTAACCATGGGAGATTTCAAGTATCCTTCAATAGACTGGGTGACGTACATGAGCACAAACATGATTGCTCTGAGGTTCCTAGGTTTTGTTAATTCAAATGCCCTGGAACAGTTGGTCTGCACCCCCACAAGGGGATCAAATGTCCTAGACCTAGTGCTCTCCAGTATGGGGGGGGGGTCACTGCACTACCACCTGTGTGTTGCCCTTCTTGGTGAGATCAAACCATAAGTCAGTCTTGTTTGAAGTAAAGATCAAACCTCACACTCCTACAGGATCAAAAAACTGAAAAATTCCTCCAAAGCAAAGTATAGCCTCCTAAGTGATGGTATAAAAAGTTTCAAAGCCCCTGTTAACACAGTCAACAATGCCTCCTGTGCAAACGAGTACACAAATGTCCTATATAGCCACTTAAACAAATATATTGATTCATCTCCATCTGACAGGACTAAAATGAGGTCCTCCCAAACAAACCGGCCACCCTGGTGGACTGTAAGTATAAATAAGTTATATAACAAACGAAAGAAACTGATATCTAAGGGCAAGAGGAAACTTACTGAACAGAGGAAGAATACCCTCCACAGCTTGAGCAAGCAAATCAGATATCTTGTAAAGTTCTCTAAGGCTAGTTATGAGACTAAATTAGCATCCCTAGCTAAAGACAACCATAAGGCATTGTTTAGGTATGTCCAAAACCTAAATGGGAATGCCCAGCTGCGTGCTGACCATATAGTGAATGGTACCACTCACACTGAACCTGAGGAAACTGCCAACCTACTAGCTGTCAGATATGGCAATAACTTCACCCCCGTCCACACCCGCCGTACCCCAAAGTATTCCTGACACCACTCCTCTACCATCCTCTACTGAGTATCTCCAAAGAACAGGTCATACAAGCGCTCCCCAAGGCCAAAAACACAGCCTCTATGGTTCCAGATAACATCCTAGGTTGCTTACTAAACAACCTAAAACAAGACCAAGCAGAACCACTTGGCACTCTGTTTAACCATAGCCTGGGAACTGGATTTGTTCCGGCAGAGTGGAGAACATTAACAGTGATCCCCATTCACAAAGGGAGTCCAGCAACTGACCCAGGAAAGTATTGACCCATAAGCCTAACCAGCCTTATCTGCAAGGCCATGGAAAGAATCATCATGGACATTATCAGCAAGGACACAGGCAACCTTCAAACTCTTGACCACTGTGCAGTTTAGTTTTGTCAAAGGTAGATCTTGCTTATTTAAGCTGGTGGACTTCTTTGAGAATGTCACCAAAGTCATGGATGAGGGCAAAACAGTACATACCGCCTATCTTGATTTAGCCAAGGCTTCTGACATGATACCCTACTTCAGGGATCATTGAGAAACTCTCTCAGCTGGGGGTTAACCCATATGTCACTAGATGGGTAGCCAACTGGCTCACTGACAGAATGCACACTGTCAAAGATGGGGAATCCACCTCCACCAGTAGACCAGTTAATAGTGGGGTACACAAGGATCTGTGCTGGGCCCTCTACTGTTTGGAATCTGTTTCTCGGAGGTGCAGATGAAAGTAGATGGCCTGTGGTTTACCAAGTTTGCAGATGACTGCAGACTGGGTGCAATTATTAAGTCCCCCAATGATAACATATTACAGAAGAGATACAGTACAAAGAAATGGAACACAGGCAAAGGTTGGAGCCACACAAACCAAACTTGTAGAGAAACAAAGGATGACTCCAAACAACCACAGCCAAGGATCCAACAGCTTAATGGAAACACCATTTAAAAACCAAGGTAAGTGCTTTCAGAACAACGTTCCTTCTTCAGACCATAAAAACATGTTAAAACAAAGAGTTTAAATAGTCAGTACAACCTTTTAGACACTAGAGAAAACATAATTAGCAATTATGTCATCTACCACAGAAAAAGATAAATCAACCAGTAAGCTAACTTAAAAAAATCCAAGCCTCCAAAGAGTAACACCCACTCAGTGCTTCAGTGAGCAGAAAATGTGTAATGCTCATTTTATCATTCAAGCCTGGTGCACAATAAGATTTAAGCTTCAGAATCCACTTCTGTTCTTCTTGCTCAGTTACATTTCTAGTATCACCACCCCTGTTGTTCAGACTTACTAACTATAAAACAAGGAACTTAAATAAATGTTCAGTACCTCTTGCTCTGACATGTCTTGCCAAAGCATTGGTCTCTATATTCCTTTGAATATCATAAACATTCTGGAAAATCCTGTCCCTAAGGGTATGGTTCGTCTTTCCTATATCGAACACATCACAGGCAAGGCAGACAGCCATATAAACAAGATCAGACTTTCCACAGTGTGCAAAATGGTCAAAATAAAAACATAGACCAGTAGGCTGATAAAAAAGGAGGTACAGGAAAATATAAATTTGCAAGCTCTACATGTATCATGTTTAAAAGAACCACGAGTAGATTTCAGAGAAAAATCTTTGTCAACATTTCTGTAACAGAGTTGCCTTTTAAAGGAAAGATTATTTCTAAAACTAAACAAGTTTCTGGTCAATAACTTTCTCTACATCAGGAGTGGATAAAAGTATGGGCCAATGTTTCTTAATAATTTCACAAACCTGTCCAATATTACTCGAAAAAGTGAAAAAAAAGGTCTATTCTTAACATGAGCAACTCTGTTGTCTCTGTTTGTACCTAATTCCATTCTGTAAAAAGATGTCATCCATAAAGTGTCTGTAAAAATATACAGATGCAAAGAAGCGGTTATCAACAAAAAACTTTTCATCTTCCCACAGAGTTGCCACAGTTTCCTGTTCCTTCCCTTGCTGTCCTGCTTCAGATGAATGTTTATACTGGTTTCCCGTGCAAGGCTCCAAAATATCTTCATATGTCAACTGCTCAGTTGCTTCCGGCTTCACTGGTTTCTCCTTAATTTGGATGTCTATTGCTCTGTTCTGCTGTGGTGCTTTTTGAGTTAGATTTTCTACACTGAATCCTTCACTTGGCAGGTACTCCAAACCTCAGTTATTATTTCATTAACTTCTCAGTTATGAATCTCCTTTTCTCCTTTTCCTCTTTGTTTTTTTATTTTTTTGTATTGTAAAGATTTACATGTCCAGATTCCTTTGGCTGTATTTCTCCTCAAATATCTATGGTGCTGCTCTTTTTGTATTAATTCGTTTTGCTTTCTTCTTTGCATAAATATTACTATGCCATATTAATCCTCCCTCTGGGTTAGGCCTAGCCTCATTATAGGAATGTTTCCATATTTTGAGGATTCTACATTGTCATTTTTCCAGTCCTGGCAACAATGTGCCTACCAGGATTGGGCACTTTTTTTTTATCCTGGGTCTTGTGCATCCAGCTATCTTTTTTAGTTGTTGACCTACTTCTGTGTATGATATATGCTAAATAAAATACAGTCTATATATATATATATATATATATATATATATATATATATATATGTGTGTCTTTTTGGTGAGATTTTGTGAAATACAGGGTCCACCTTGTGAAGGTACTCACCAAGACTTGAGGATTAATTCAGTTTCAGCAATACTACTCTCCTTTGCTTTCTGACTTATCATCTCTCCATGATTTATGTCTGTGCAGAAAACAATGTTAATGCCCCAAGCTTTCCTTATGAGTTTTTCCAGAGTTTGTGCTGTCCTTTTGCATTGACTATTGGACTGAGGGTAATTCAAACTAGAGACCAAATCTTGAAATTATACTGTAGATAACATTTTCCTATCTGAGTATACCTCCTTTGACATTCTGTAAAGGCTCTGGTCCCTTAAGTAACTGGTTTACGTTCTTGCAGACTATTCTGAATGGCATCTGCTTACAATGTGTTTGAACTGTTTTTATTAAAATATCTTTGAGTGTTTCATCTTCATAAGAATTCCAAAACCCTTTTCTAGCAACATTCCACAAAATGTTCCAAAATGTTTTAAACACAAACTTGCATTCCTCATATCTGAAATACACTTTAAAAAACACTGCATCTTTCCAAGAAATCTTAGAGCTCGATGTCTTTAGATGGATACATTTGTACTATATTGCTTACTTTCTTAGTCCTTTGCTTCAAGCCTTCAGATGTTAAGACATAACCATATAGTTAAACTTTAAATTTTAAAGTTTGAATAAATAAGATAAATTTATTTTATTCAATAACTTCATTTCTTCTTTGAATTGACACCATCTTCGTATGTCATCATTTTATATTAATGACATCATCAAACCTTTTTCTTAATCTGTGTTGTATAAATGCCTCTTTACAGGTGAAGTTGAAGTTTATAACCTGGAATTTGCCTCATAAATCCTTTTTTGTCAAAAATCCTTGTTGTGCAGAAGGCAAAGAAAAATGCTTTGCTTCTGGCATGGCGGATACCACTTCTACAACATACATATTTCTAAACATAAGTATTTTATCTGGCTTTGCAGCAGTAACCCTGATTTGAATCTATTCATTAACTGTGTTTTCTCAGTCATATTGGGGGGGTCTCCATTTAATTCAACTCCATATCAATTCTGTTCCACAGTGTTGCTGCAACTTTTGTTGGAGTACACACTTCTGGCAATATTATTGGGTCTGTCACTTAAGTCATTAAGTGAATATTTGTGCTTTTTATTTAAAATATTAGACTTAATATGTTCTGATTCACTCTATAACTGTACATTCTGTTTAAAATACCATGACTTTGAGAAGATAATTGTTCCAAAACTGGAAAGTACATCCCATTCACTATATTGGGTATCTGCAAAGACATTTTGTTTTTGTTATTACTATATTCAACTTAAGCATTTTCTGAACCATCAGTTTTATACAATGACCAGAATAAGGTATGTCAGTTATAACTACTTCAGATGACTTTTTGTCAGATTAGTATTTTGAAATTTTGAACAACCGTTATATTGCATTATGCACCAATGTTTAGTCTAAACCTCTGTTTCCTCTAATGTCAAAATTATTTCTTATGATATGACATCGTAATGTTTCTATTTAAATGTCTTGCAAACATTTTTAATCTATGCTTTTAATTGCTTCTGTTAAATTATTATTTTTTAAGGTACTTTTCCGTTATCGGGCAACAGGTCAAATGAGCACTTGGAATCCTCTTAATCCCTAATTCTCAAACTAATAACTTGAAACTTTTTCGTTATTCAGGTAGTAGTTTTTTCCCTGTAAGTGGTCCAGTATTGTTAAATATACCCAGTGCCCAGGATTGGTCTTGGGGTAGTAGAGACTGTCAGCTGGAGAGAGAAAGAAAAAAAAAAGAAAGGAAAACATGTTGAGCTTACACCATTTGTAGCCACAGACTCGTATGAACTTAACGGTTTTTCATAGGTTTAGTACTGGGAGTAGCTTTTCTACGGTCGCTAAATTATTTGCCCATTGAGGTAGTTTTAGCCTTAGTGGTCTGATTATGTTTAAGGGACGTAACTTTTACACCAACGGTATTTGTATGGTGGTTAGCTATGGCAAGGGGGGTGGTGCAATATTATCTGTGCTTTCAAATAGACCGACAATGTGGAAGTGCTTGTTACTGGGTATTAGTACTGATACAGCTTTTAAGTATGCTGGAGTGAAGCTGGCTACTTCTACCTTTGTGAACCTGGGTGAAAGCCAGAAATGGCAAAGAAGCCGGTTGTGAGTACCCTGATACAGAACTATATACGCTGCGAGCAAAGCCGCAACTGGAGAAGCGATGTCAGTGCCATTTGGTTAAATGCGGTTGTAGGTATTTAAGGAGGGGATGCTATTTTGTGCTTCTTGCTGGATAGTAGTCCAGTGGTATGCTAATAGATGGGTTGGAGGTTGTAAATGGATTTGTGCAGGTCATTAATCCTTTTTTTTTTGGAGACAGCAGTTTGAAGGAAAACATCCGAGTCAAGCTTTAAAAATAAGTTGGCTGAAATTCAGTGTTTGGTTTAAGCATAACAGCATGAAAACCTGGATAACATTATTAAAACATCTGTTTGGAGGCTGTGCTGTTCATAATCAAATTAGTAGTTCTAGAATTAGGGATTAAGAAGATTCCAAGTGCTCATCAGACCTGTTGCCCTGTTAACGGAAAAGTACCTTTTTTAATATGTGGAGCTTTTCTCCCCGGACCTCTTCTGAAAAAGTGATCCTCAGCTCAGTCGGACAAACCCAGTCAACAAATGTAAAATAAATAAATATAATAAGTAAATAAAATAAACACCATACTGTGACTCATTTTAAGCTTTTTTCCCACACTTATTTGTGTTATTTTTTTGTTTATGATTTCTCTAAACTTTTATCTTGTACACTATTTACTCTGTGTTTTCTGAAACACAATTGTAATCACACTTAACTCCTTATCATGACTCTTCTAATAAGCACAGTATTTTGTTCCTAATGCTTTATTAATTTCAAGGAGAAAAGTAGTATTGTGCTACAATAATTAATCACAACTTGCATCTCAAGAGTAATACAAACATTTGTCCAGTACAACATGATGAGTAATTTTATTACCAACTTAAAGACAAAGTTAAATGATTTGAAAATCATTTCACTTCTATACCCTAACCGGGAAAAGCCGAAAGACACAACAACAACAACAGTTTCTGTCATATTATACTACTGTTTTTTGCGTATCCTTATATTTCTAATGAGTGTATTCCTGCTGTTGTATTTGTTGTGTTTCTGATGTAAGTAGACCCTTCAAGTTTGTTTTACTTTATTTACGTTTTTGTATATTTTTTATTTATGTTATTATTATTTTTATTTAATTGAAATTTTTTATTAATTTAATCTGTCTTCCTTCTGTAAACTATCATTCATATAGTACGAGCCTGAGTTTCAAAAGCGATAGGCACTTTTTCCTCTGTGTTGATCTGTATGACAAAGTTTACTTTGACTTTGACTTTGATTCATTTTGTGCACTGCAATCTTTCTGATTCCTTGATTTATGCTTTCCATGGAGGGATAAAACAAAGGGGAAAAGAAATTAGGAGAGAAGACTCTACCAAGCCATATATATATATATATATATATATATATATATATATATATATATATATATGAGTCTACTTTACAAGATCGAAATGCCTGTAGACCGATTTTTAAAATGCCGAGACGAGAAAACCAAATGCTGACAATCCTGACAACTTAAATTGCTGCCTGTAAAAATGACAAAATCATAAAGCCGGTTCTCAAATTATGAACATAAACAGTGCAAACGTGCAACCTTACCCCATCACCAGTGTAACCATACAAATACCACAAAAGAAAGTAGTGTAAGTCAAAATTCAACTACGCAAAACCCAAACTAAAAGGTCCAATTTACCTCCCATGTAATACAATTATGAAAGTAAGAACTCATGCTACTTAAACATTGCACTACCACTTTAAAACTACGTACCTAACTCTCACCTACATAAACCCACCCAACAGCCAATACCCGTGTACTGATAGAAAATCACACTGATTATTCCTGAAGGTATCTACACCACCCACATGAATATTCATTTGAGATTCCTCAATTCCATTACGATAATTATTTTATGTATTACTTTTACATTTTTGCATGGGGGCTGTGCCTCCTGCACCTCCAACCCGCTAATAATTAGATGTACCAACTCTGAGATCACACTACAATGTGGAAATGAGAAAATTTCCTGTTCCACTCAGCTGGCAAAGTCTGCATTTCAATGTCCAGTCTTGTAACAGTCAGTAGAGTGAAGTTTCAGTCATATGAAACTGCGATATTCTCTTCTCGGCATTTTAAAAGTCAGTCTACTGGTATTTTGATCTTGTAAACTAGACTATATGGTTTCACTTCTAAATCTCAAAGCCCATATTATCGAGTCTTAAAATCTCAAGATGAAAATAATGAAACATCAGAATCCCAAAAGGCATTATTTCACACATGGTAAGTAAACATTGGCCAACTGGAACTCAACGTCGAGGCCAACATGCCCTGTTCTCCACTGTAGTGTGATCCCAGAATTGGTATATTTAGTTGGGGGGTGTGGAGCTCAGCCTCCCACCTAGGTGAGTTTTACTTATCTCGGTGTGAATTTTGGTACAAGTTGACCAAGTGTTTACTTACCATGTGTGAAATATGCCGTTTGGTATTCCGATGTTTTGTTATTTTCATCTCAAGGTTTCAAGACTCAGTAATATGGGCTTCAAGATTTAGAAGTGAATCCATATATATTTATTTTACATTTGTTAACCGGGAGAGTCCGACTGGGTACAAGTCCATTTTCAACAGAGGCCTGGGGAGAAAAGCTCCAAATGGTATATTTCTAATGTTAACAGACAATACACATAAAATATACTTTAAAGGCAGACTATACAGTGTGAGTTTAGGACATCATACAGCGCACAGTCAGAGTACTTTAGGACATCATACAGTACACAGTTAGAGTACTTATTATTTAAGGCAGACTTTACAATGTGAGTTTAGGACATCATACAGTACACTGTCAGAGTACTTTAGGACATCATACAGTACATAGTCCGAGTACTTATTGAGCAGATGGAAAAAAGTACATGAGACAAAAAAATCATAAAATACATATCAATCTCCTCTAGACAAGCTGGATGGGCAGATTCATACTGTGGACTTAACTTAAGGGAATACATTTCATTTTTGGATATTTTAGGTCTGTAGGTAAACTAGGAATCTAACTGAGAATAGCAATATACTGATGTACTATCCAGGGGTGAGACAGGAGCATAGCCTGTTATTCATGAAGTGTGTTTTAAGAAGTTTCTTAAATTGGGTGGAGGAGTTGTTGGCTATTAGCTGGGCAGGAAGGGAGTTCCAGATTTTAGAAATATAGTGGTTGTAGATGAATTCTCCTGCCTCATTGTTGAATTGGGTGACCTGAAGGTGATTTTGGGTGCTAGATCTTAAGGTTCATAGGTTCATAGGTAGGCACTAGGCTATCAGTCCAAGGGCCTACATAAGCCTAGCTAACAAGGTTCCCTGGCTTACGCCACCCAAGAAAGTTATTTTCCTGTGCTACTATTGAGCAGAGACACATAAGTGATCCCTGGGGTGTATTTCCTATTTCCCATCCACTCATCAAGATTTTTCTTGAAGAGTGCTAATGAAGAACTTTGCTTGACATAGATGGGTAGCCTGTTCCAGAGTATGGGAAGTCTCTGGGACAGGAATCTATCCCTCCAGCATGTCCTGTTTATTGTGGTGACAAGGTTTAGGTCCCTAGAGCATGTAGCTTGGAGGGATTGGGATTTCTTTAGGTGTAGCATGTCCAACAGCTCTGGGTTTGACATAGCTTTATATGTTAGGCAGAGATCACCTCAGAGTAGGTGATATGCTATGGAGTAAAGCTGGAGTTTTTTGAGGTGGTCAGTGTAGGGCATTTGTTTGAGGCCAGTAATCCTCTTTGTGAGGTACTTCTGTGGCCTTTCCAGATGCTGCAGATATCTTGTGAGGTACATTCCAAAAGGGGCATTGTACTCTATAATAGGTCTAATGAGTGTCGAGTAGAGGGGAACAATGACCTCTTTTTTCCTGGATGAGTATCCTTTCATGATGAGGTGTGCCACATAGAAGGACTTCCTGACTACTGTGGTGATGTAACTATCAAAGGAGAGACTACTGTCCACCTGGATCCCAAGGTCTCTTATCACGCATTCAGTGTTAAGTAGATTGCTGCCTATGTGGTAGTTCATGGGTACAGAGTTTTTACCAAAGGGAATGACACTGCACTTTTTGGCATTGAGCTTGAGGCCATTGCTCTGACAACAGGCATCTGTCTCAGTGAGGCCCTTCTGTAGGATGTCCACATCATTTGGGGACTTGACTATGGCTCCTAGTTTGCAGTCATCTGTGAACTTCATTAGCCAGAGGCCTTCTGTGTTAGCCTGTACTTCAGAGAAGTAGATACCAAACAGGAGAGGTCTCAGGATGGAACCCTGTGGTACTCCTCTTGTCGCTGCTTTGAGGTCAGATTTGGAGTCTGCAACTTTTACAGTGTGGGTTCTGTCAGTGAGTCAGTTGGCAACCCATCTTGTGACGTAGGGATTTATACCTAGTTTAGTGAGTTTAGCTATAATTCCAGAATGGGGGATGGTGTCAAAATCCTTGGCGAGGTCAAGATAGGCTGTGTGAACCACCTTACCCTCATCTATGGCTCTGGTGACTGCCTCAAAGAAGTCGATCAGGTTCAGAAGGCATGATCTGTCTTTCACAAACCCGACTTGGGTGGGATCCAGAATTTGGAGGTTACCAATGTCTTTGTTTATTAGTTCCATGATGATACATTCCATGGCCTTGCAGACCAGGCTCATCAGGCTAATAGGTTGATAGTTCCCGGGATCAGTGGTGGCTCCCTCTTTGTGGAGTGGGATAACTGTTGCTGTGCACCATTCAGTGGGCACAAAGCCTGATGCAAGGCTATTATTGAACATGGTGCTTAAGTGGAGAGCCAGTTCGTTCTGAAGTTCATGTAAAATGCAGCCTGGGATGTAGTCCGGTCCCATGGATGCTGTGTTTTTCGCTTTAGAGAGTGCAGCTTTTACCTGCGTAGTTGTGATTACAGGGACTCTGCACTCTTCCTGTATAGATATGGGCCCTTTAGTGGGTGAGGGGGGTAAAGTTAGCACTGAACCTATCTGCCAGGATGTTGGCAATATCAGTTGGTTCTGTAATTTTCGTGCCTTTGTGCTGTAGCTCAGAGCAGATCTTGGTGTTGCCATCGAGATTCTTGACATAGCTATAGAATGCTTTGTGGTTGTCCTTGGAATTAGTGGCAATTTTGTTTTCATAGCTAGCTTTGGAGGATCTTATAAGGGATCTCAGCTTCTTACTGAGGCTGACCAGGGAGCTCCTCCACTCATGGGATTTTACTCTCTTTTGCAACAGTTTCTTCCTTCTGTTGTACAGTTTGTTTATGGCAGGGGACCACCAGATTGGCTTCCTTTTTTTGGAGGATAGCGTCTTGGTTCTTTTTGGAATAGCACGATCCATGCACTTGTGTAAGTGTTTATAGAGTGCATTTGTGTATGATTCAGCAGTTGTAACTGTATTGTCCATCTGCATGGGTGTCATGAAGTTCACCACTTCTGTCTTAAAAAACAAGAAGTTGGCTTTGGAGAAATTTTTTACTGTGGTTTCCTTAATGGGGGGGATGTGGATATCAAGGGTGATTAGCTTATGGTCAGATTGGACCAATGAGGAGTTGACTTCAGGTGTGGAACACCGGTCACTCATGTTGGCAATGACTAGGTCTAGGATATTGTTGCCCCTGGTGGGGGTGTGGATAAGTGGATCTAGGGCATTGGAGTTTATGAATTCCATACAGCGTTGAGCTAAGGAGTTGGTACACGAGTAGTTTTCAAAGTTAATGGAGGGGTAGTTGAAGTTGCCCATTATTAGGGTGTTTGGTTGAACCCTAATAATTTCCAGTACATCAAGGAAAGAGGAGGTGGAATCCTGGGGCATGGTGGGGGATCTGTAGCAAGCTACAATTTGGATTGCAGTTTTGCCCAGAGTTAGTTGCACTTGGATAACCTCAGATGCATTATGCTGAGCAACTAGCCTGGTGGTGTGGATATCCTTAATGAATATGGACACACCTCTGCCTTTGGTGTTTTGGTCCAGGTTACATGGCAGAAAAGTGTGGTATGAGTTATAGCCTGGTAGTACAAGGGTGCTCTCTGGAACCTTGAACCAGGTCTTAGTCACTGCACAGATATCGATGTTCTCCATTTTAAGGAGTGCCTCGAGTGAGTGCATTTTGAGATTTAGACTTCTAGCATTGAGTAGAATTACCCTCAGTTTTTGCTTGCCTGTTCCTGTTATGGTGGTGATTTTGTTATTTGAACCCTGCCTTATTTGAACATTGCCTCAAGATGCCCACATTCATCAGATAGACAGGAGAGAACACTGGGAGCTGACCCTTGGACATGCCTGAATAAGAAACTATTTCCCTCTAGATAAGTGAGGAAAGTGAGTACAAGAGCTGTTTTTCTCTAAGCCAGTGAGAAAAGTAAGTACAAAAACTGTTTTCCTCTAGGTAATGAGGAAGATCGAGTGCTATAGTAATTAGTAGCTTATTTAGTGCTTACAAGTTCTGAACAAGTGCTGAGCATGACTAAGCAAATTTAAGTGCTAAATCTTATAGTGGTGTGAGGTTGAAGTAGTTGTTGTAGAGCTGGGATGTTGTCTGAGTGATGTAATATTTTGCGTGCTAGTGATAGTTGATTGAATCGAAGTATTAGTGGGAGTTCTAACCAGTTGAGCTTTTTGAGGCACTCACAGTGATGAGTTCTAGAGGATGAACCTGTAGCAAATCTTGCTATTTTATTATAGCAGGTGTCGAGTTTGTTTAGATCGGTTTTACATAGGTTGGTGAGCACAGAGGAGGCATAGAGTAAGGTGGATAGTAGGTGTGTCCTGGCTATTGTTATTTTGGAGTGGTTTGAGAGATAGTGTTTGTTATGATAGAGTAGGCTGAGTTTTTTATGAACTTTGTTTATGGTTTGGGAAATATGTAGGTCAAGTCTAAGGTGATTGTCAATTTCCAAGCCTAGCAGCTTGGTTTGATCGATAGAGGTAACAGTGGTATTGCTGTTGGAGGAGATTATAAAGTTGTCTGAGGGGGGGATCTGTGGGAACTAAACAGAAGTAATTTAGTTTTAGCTGGGTTAAGAATGAGGTTTTGATTGGTGATCCAAGTTTCGGCTAGTGAGAAGCATTCTTGTGTTTGGGAGAGGAGGAGGAGGTCTAGTGTGGTGGCTGAGCATATTATGGTGGTATCATCTGCATATTGTACTATAGAGGCTTTGGGTATGGTGGATGGGAGTTGATTAGTGAACAGGGTGAATAGCAGAGGACCCAAGATGGAGCCTTGGGGAACCCCAAGGGAAACATGCAGCAAGGAAGAGAGTTGGTTTTGCCATTTTACTGCTTGGTGCCTACCATGTAGATAGTTCTTAAACCATGAAATAGAAGAGGTACTGAGGTTTAGGGTGGATAGTCAGTGAAGGAGTTTTTCATGGCTGACCATGTCAAAAGCTTTGGATAAATCTAAGAATGTAGCAGATATGAGCAGTTCGTTATTTCTGTGATTATTGACAGTGTTAATAAATGAAGTGTAGTGGTGCTATGGAAGGGTCTAAAACCATGTTGCTGTGTGGATAGTAGTCTGTTTTCTAGGAGATACTTCAATTGCGTGTACACTACTCTCTTAAGTATTTTTGATAAGGGCGCTAGTATAGCTATAGGGCGATAGTTATTGAGTTCAAAAGAGCTACACCCTTTCTGTAGTGGTATTATGTGTGATATTTTCCAAAGCAGGGTTAATTTACACTCGGAGCTGGATCTGTTTATTAGGAAGGTGATAGGACAGGCTATAGCTTCTGTGGATAGTTGAAGATATTCTGTGGGTAAGTTGTCGACAGCTAGGGTGGTCGGTTTGAGCTTTAGGGGTAGTTTTTGTATGGTCCTGGTGGATACTGAGTTGAAGTTGAAGTGGAGGCCATTGACTATTGTTTCAGGTGGGGAAGGTGTTTTAGTTGGAGTGAAGTTGTTGGAGCTAGGTTGGTTGTTTGCAAGGGCTTGGATAGTTTCTGTAAATAATTTATTGAATTGTGTGGGGATATTGTCTAGGTTATTTCCTGTTTTTGGAGTGGGGGTGGTCGTTTCCCTGGTTGTAATACAGAGTTGATTACTGCCCAGAATTTCTGGGGTTATTCACGTTTATTTTGTATATTTTGGTAGTAGGAGATTTTGTCTGTTTTAATAATTTTTTTGGCCTTGTTGCATAATTCAAGGTATTTTTGTTTGTCTGTTTGGGTTTTGGTCTTGTGAAAATTTGTCCAGGCTTTGTTTCTGTTTTTGAGGAATGTTTTTGTATCTTTAGTTAGCCAGGGGGCATGTTTAGTTTTAATTCTGGTGGTTCTGGGGTGGGGGTGGTGGTGGTTGAGTATATTTGTGAAGGTTGTATTGAAGTATAGTACTGCTTCGTCAAGAGTTAACTTTTTCAAGGGGTCCAGTTACAACTTTTTAGGTCATTGTTAAAGTTATTAAGGTTAAAAAGTTTTTTATTCCTAATTTCCCTCATAGTTACCTGGGTCAGTAGGGGTGTTTTACATCTTGGTAGAAATGTTGGTTGGTAATCGCTGAGGGTGTCTGGTAGACATCCTGCTAGGGATATGTGGGAAGGATGGGATACAAGTATCCAGTCCAGTATGGATTGATGTTTGGTTCTTTTGTCTGTTCTAGTAGGAGAAGTAATGATTTCAGTTAGTTCATGTAGGTTGATATAGGAGAGTGGGTTTTGACTGAGTTGTGCCAGTCAATATTAAGGTAATCTAATAGGATGTTTTCTTGGGGGAGGGAGTTAGATATCCATACTAGGAGGTTTTCTGTGATGTGAGTATTGTTGCCTGGGGAGATATAACCGCCTATAATGTTGATATATTTGTACGGGTTTAGTTTTACTTTAGTGAGGGTGAGCTCAACGTTTTTGAGGTCTAGGATTATGATGTCTGGTTGTTCTAGGATGAGGTAATTTTTGAATAATATGGCTACCCCCCCACTCATTTTACCCACTCAATCTTTACGAATGATATTGTAGCCTGGTGCTGTAATTTCATTATTGTGGATTTCAGGTTTTAGCCAGGTCTCAATAAGTATGACAATATCTGGATTATATAAGGAGAGTAGAGCATGGCGGTCATGAACTTTGTTCAGGAGGCTTCTTACATTAAGATTTATGATGAGCGAGTTATTGACCCTGTGGAGCAAATTCAGGTTGGGGCTTGGGGTGTCTGGTTTTTGTGGACCTGGGTTCGGGTATATGTCTCCACAACATAGGAGTTTTATTTTTAGGTGTTAATAGAGTTTGATTAGTTTATTTAGGATTTTTGTGTGTTTAAAAGTAGTGTGGGATTGTGTGTGTGTTGGGTGTATTTTGTGTGAGAGGTAGTGGATGAGGGTGCTTAGGTAGAGGTAAGGGGCTAGTTGAGTAAAAGGCTTGGGGGTGGATTGTTAAGGGCTGTATTTTTTTGGGGGGGATGAGTAGTGTATTTTTAAGCTGGGTATGATAGCTGGTAGTGAATGTTAGAAGTAGTAGGATGGAGATGAATATGGAGATGTAGGTATGAGAGTTTTGAGAGTGGAGTCATGATTTATTTTTAGTAGGTTAGTAAGTGGGGTTTTAGGTAAGAGAAGGGTAGGTTAAGTGTTGAAGAATCTATATTAGGTTTCTAATGGAGTACTGAGGGCTAATTGGATGGTTGTTATGATAGGTTGGGGTGGGTTGAGGGCGGCAGGTGTGGTAGCAGATGGGTGTGGTGTTTAGGTATAAATGTAATTGATGCTGGGGTGGTGGGAATAGGGGTTGGGTTGCGGAGCGGAGTGAGCCCGAGCTGAGCGAGGGCGAATGGAGTGGGTACCAACCAAGCTGCAGGAGTCCTGTGCTTACTAAAAAAAATCAGGATCAACATGTTTTGTTTAACTGGCATATATCATCATATTAACTGGCATATATCATCACATATATCATGGCATCCATTTATTAACAAACCTTTACAGCAGCTTTGCTTGACACATTTTCAATAAATGCAATTTTTTTTGCTTGAAAATGTATATTTCTTTTATCTTATATATTTTAGGAAATTGACATATTTCACAGTCACTACAACTTGTACAGATTTGATTAATCACATATTTCATTTTCTCATGATTGTAATCACATTTTTTCTGCCGAATGCTTTCCCCGCTTCTCATACTTGCCAAATAATTCTCTACTCATTTTTGCTTTGTTTTACTTCATGTTTTGATTTTACTCTTGTTCACTTATTTTCTACTTTTTTCTTGTATGCGCATCGACTGTTTGTAAACTTTGGCAAACTCTATTAATTGCGATGAAGTAATTTACTTGCTCTGCACACATTTAACTTACTATTACTTACTTAATATTAAAAATAGCCTCATCATTACTCTGATCATTTCTAATACTACCAATGATTCTGTCTAGAATTATTTATTTTGTCTCACCAAATTTAAAATCTTAAGCTTAATTATTTTTAATCTGATGGCATAAACATCATTAGCTTCAGTAGGCCCCTATACCATTGTGAAAAAAATGGCTAATTATTTATCCACTCGCAGTAGCTCTTCAGATTTTCTCTTGCCACTGAAGTAATATTTTTCTTCTTAAAGTTTAAATGCATTGTAAACTTTCAGGGCTTCTTCCCCTGCTACATGGACAAACAGAGCACAATATACATTTTCTGCTTTTCTGATACTCCATTCATAGTCCGCTAGCAATAAACTGAATTTCTATGTCCACAACTTCCTTTCTCAGACAGATTACCCTGAGGTCACCAAATTCTAAAAATCTTTTTGGGTTTGTCATTTCACACTATTTGTTTTTTGAGTCTGTCTTATAAGAAGCTCAGCTACAGTTTCCATGTGTGTGTGTGTGTGTGTGTGTGTGTGTGTGTGTGTGTGTGTGTGTGTGTGTGTGTGTGTGTGTGTGTCTGAGTGATGGACTTTTTCCCACTGCCATTGTATTGTGATTCTGTATGCTTGATTAACTGCTGTTAGTGAGATTTCTGTTTAATATATTATGTGTACAAAGTTCTGGTTTTGTTGGTTTTATGCCACCTTGAGATATGTTTTAGGATTTTAGGTGTCACTTTCGGAAACTCTGCATATGCAGTTTAGGCATAAATTCACAGGATTGGGTAATTGAGAGTTTATTCTTAATTCTCTACATACACTTACATTTTGCACAGCTAGTTAAGGTCACACCAACTTACACAACCTGAGTTAATTATTATCTATGAAGTTTTGACAATTTATGATATACTTCCATGCTTTACTAAGGACCTTCTTGTGTATGTATATATATATATATATATATATATATATATATATATATATATATATATATATATATATCTTCACTTTATAATCTCGAAATACTAAAATATCGAATTTTAGGATCTCAAGATTATAAAGCCAAAAATTACATACACACACCACACACAAACAACCACAAACACACCTACCTAACTATAGTACAACAAACAAAACAACACACACATACACAACATAACAAACACACCTACCCTACCTATAAGAAGGGGGGCAAGCCCCCCTGCACCTCCCCATCTGGCTGTGCCCCCCTTACCCCACCTACTTATAATTACTAACTCCGAGGTCACACTAAACACATAAACACATAAAACCCACCACTACACACACACACACACACACACACACACACACACACACACACACACACACTAAAATCCCTACCCAAGACCCTTACAAAAACACCACTTACCTGAATCCCCAGCAAAATCCACAAACCACACCTCACATCACGAACATGCCACCACAACCATGGATTTGATATTTCTGCATTTGATATTATGCAGTTTCCTGTAAATGCACCTTCGGCTTTATAGTCTTGAAATACTAGCATTCGCTATTTTAGTATTTCGAGATTATAAAGTGAAGACATATATATATATATATATATATATATATATATATATATATATATATATATATAAAACATAAACTAGATAAATGATTCTTGATAATAAATAAAATCTGATTTTACCATTGTTAAACAACCAGTAAGGTTTATTTTTAAGTAAATAGTTTGCATTCTGTTTTATCAAATAATAGCTACTTTCTAGGACAGTACTAAGTACAGGTACTGGGACAGTACTAATACTGGTACTGAGAAAGTACTAATTACTGGTACTGGGACAGTACTAAGTACAGGTAGTGGGACAGTACTATGTACAGGTAGTGGGACAGTACTAATACTGGTATTGGGCCAATGCTAAGTACTGGTACTGGGACAGTACTAAGTACAGGTACTGGGACAGTATTAATAATGGTATTGGGACAGTACTAAGTACTGGTACTGGGCCAGTGTTATGTACTGGTACTGGGACACTACAAAGTACAGGTACTTGCACAGTATTAATACTGGTACAGGGACAGTACTAAGTTGAGACAGGACTAAGTACAGGTACTGGGACAGTACTAATACTGGTACTGGGAGAGTACTAATACTGGTACTGAGACAGTAATATGTACAGGTAATGGGACAGTACTAATACTGGTACTAGGACAGTACTAAGTACAGGTACTAATCAGAGATTTGTAAATATACCAGAAAGGGTGGCTAAACCTGTGGTTACTGTGGTTTACAACTAGTTAGTGGTAAGTTATGAATGGAGGCTATCTGAACTTTAGTTTAAGGAGTGGACAAATAAAAGCCACTGTATTTAGGAATACAACAGAGATAGGGTGGTAGGGTGCTGAAATTAGAAATACACACTGAACAGTCTTTTCTGGCAGCTCATTCAAAGAGCTCTTTTAGCTGTTTTCCTTACCTTAAATAGCAATGCTACATCTCAACTGCACTCAATAATAAAGTCAGAATGCAGTCACTGGGCTGGTTCGTCTTGCCTGATTGCAGAAAATGGATGTTGATACTGCTACAAATGGACCTACATGGGACTGGTTGCCAAGATATGATACATAGGTTTGTAATTAATATTGATAACTGTGTATTTGTGTGATATACAGAGGCTTGTCACAAAACTGCATTATGTTGCATTGTAAGCAAAGCCTGCCAGCTGTCATACAGGTACATGCCACGCTTCAGCACTCTAACCAATAGCCAGTTTGTGTCATGTGGCCATGACTTAATATACTGCAGTCAAAAGGCCTGTTCCTCAGGACGATGTCAGCTGTGGACCACAGCGGTACTCTTAGATGCTGTTGTATGACCTGTATCTATTTGCATGGGGGGTGTCATAGGCCTCATCTCTGAACAATTTGTAAATTTCTGCCTTCACCCCAGTTGCCACCACAATCATCCCAAATAAATACTTAACATGGAGGGAGAGATGGGGGGACAGGTAAGAAAGGGGGGATTTTCCTTGCCTTTGCAAAACATGTAGTTTAATTTGGTATGTTCTGTGTACCTGTGCTTTAAAACCTATAATAACCATCTGATACTTTACTTGCTTTGTATTTTATGCAAATACAACAGAAAATATCCTGCTGCACATTTGTATACATAAGCTAATCACCCTTAACATCCACATCCCACCCCCACACCCCAGTAAGGAAACCTCCATAAAAAACTTCTCCAAAGCCAACTTCATGCTACTCAAGTCAGAAGTGACAAACTTCATGACACCCATGCAGACGAGAACTGAAAGTTCAACTGCTGAATCCTACACTAAGGCACTGTATGAGCACATCCACTCATGCATGAATCGTGCCATCCCAAATAGAACCAATATGCTCTCATCCAAAAAAAGGAAGCCAATCTGGTGGTCCCCTGCCATGAACAAACTTTACAACAAAAGGAAGAAACTGTTGCAGAAAAGAGGAAAATCCCAGGATGCAAAAAACTTCCTTACCAGCCTCAGTAAGAATCTGAGATCCCTCATAAAATCCTCCAAAGCTAGTTACGAAAATAAAATTGCCAAAGATTCCAAAGACAACCACAAGGCATTCTATAACTATGTCAAGAATCTAAATGGCAATGCTCAGATCTGCTCTGAGCTAAAACAGAATGGCATTAAATATACTGATCCCAAGGATATTGCCAATATCCTGGAAGATCGATTCAGTGCCAACTTCACCCCCCTCTCACCCCCTAAATGGCCCATCTCAATACCGGAAGATTGCCAAATTCCAGTAATAACGGCCACACAGGTAAAAAATGCACTCTCCAAAGCTAAGAATACAGCATCCATGGGACCAGATGACATACTGGGCTGTGTACTACATGAACTACAATATAAACTGGCACCGCACCTAAGTGCCATGTTTAATCATAGCCTCACCTCAGGTTTTGTGCCCACTGAGTGGCGCAGAGTTACAGTTATCCCACTCCACAAGGGGAGATCCACCTTGGATCCCGGAAACTACCATTCCACCAGTCTGACAAGCCTTATCTGCAAGGCCATGGAGCATATTACCATGGAACTTATAAACAAAGACATTGGCAACATTCAAACACTGGACCCCACCCAGTTTGGGTTCATGAAGAGTCAATCTTGTCTCCTGAACCTGATTGACTTCTTTGAATCAGTCTCCAGAGCCATGGACAAGGATAAGGTGGTCCACACAGCCTATCTAGACCTTGCCAAGGCCTTTGACACCATCCCCCACTCTGGAATCATAGATAAACTTACTAAGCTGGGCATTAATCCCTATGTCACCCAATGGGTTGCTAACTGGCTTACTGATAGAACCCACACTGTAAAAGTAGCTGACTCCAAATCCAGCTCCAGACAAGTGACAAATGGAGTACCTCAGGGTTCAGTCCTGGGACCGATCTTGTTTGGCATCTACTTCTCTGAAGTACAGGCCAACACTAAAGGACTCCGGATAACAAAGTTCGCAGATGACTGCAAACTGGGAGCCATTACTGAATCCCCAAATGATGTGGATACTCTACAAAAGGGCCTTACAGAAACAGATGCTTGGTGCCAGAGCCATGGGCTCAAGCTCAATGCCAAGAAATGTATAGTTATCCCCTTTGGGAAAAAACATGTATCCATGAATTACCATATAGGTGGCAGTACACTAAACACCGAAAGTGTGATAAGAGACTTAGGGACACAGGTGGACAGTGGTCTCACCTTCGATAACCACATCGCCACAACAGTCAGGAAATCCTTCTATGTGGCACACCTCATAACTAAGGGCTTTTAGAAAAAAGGAGGTCATTGTCCCACTGTACTCATCCCTCATTAGACCCATTATAGAATAAAAAAACCCATTTGGTATGTACCTCTCAAGACATCTGTAACAACTGGAAAGGCCACAGAAATACCTCACTAAAAGAATCACAGGCCTAAAGCAGATGCCCTATGCTGACCGCTTTAAAAAACTCCAGCTAAACTCTGTCACATATCGTCTACTCAGAGGCGATCTCTGCTTAACATACAAGGCCATGTCAAACCCAGAGCTGTTGGACATGCTATACTTAAAGAAATCCCAATCCCTCAGAGCCACACACCCTTGTCATCACAATAAACAAAACATGCTGGAGGGATAGGTTCTTGACCCAGAGACTCCCCAGACTCTGGAATAGATTGCCCATACATGTCAGGCAGAGTGCCTCTTTGGCCCTCTTCAAAAAGAACCTTGACGATTGGATGGGAGAAAGGAAATTCACCCCGGGGATCATGTCAGTCGCCCTGCTAGACAGGGGTCCAGGGAAGTAAATAGTGTGGGAAGAAATAGCCAGGGAATTGTTATGGCTCAGCTTGCATAGGCCCTAGGGCTGATAGCCTAGTACCAACCTATGAACCTATGAACATTTAGGTGCATAGGTTCATAGGTTTATACTAGGCTATCTGCCCTAAGGCATTTATAAGTCTAGCCCAAAGTTTTGTGGCTTATGCCATATGTTAAAAATACTGTGCCCATTAGTTTGTTGTGCCTCTATCCAGCAGTGACACAGAGATGATTCCCAGGGTAAAATCTCCCATCCACCGGTCAAGATTTCTCTTGAACAGAGCCAGCGAGGTGCTCTGCCTCACATGGACTGGGATTCTATTCCACAGCATAGGGAGTCTCTGGGTGACAAATCTATCCCTCCAGCATGTCCTATTTATATCCGTGTTAAGGTTTAAGTCGCTTGCTCTAGTGGATCTGGTAGATTTGGATTTTTTGAGGTGGAGCATGTCCATTAATTCCAGGTTGGACATGACCTTGTATGTCAGGCACAGGTCACCTCTGAGCAGGCGGTATGCGACTGAATAGAGCTGGAGTTTCTTCAGTCTGGCAGCATATGACAGATTTTGGAGTCCCTTTATCCTTTTGGTGAGGAACTTTTGGGGTCTCTCCAATTGCTGCAGGTGTCGGGTGAGATACATCCCGAATGGGGCATTGTACTCGATCATTGGTCTGATAAGTGAAGAGTACAGGGGAACAATGACTTCACTTGATCTGGATGTGAATCCCTTCATGATCAGGTGGGCAATGTAGAAGGTCTTTCTAACCACTTTAGCAATATGAGTGTCAAAAGAAAGGCCACTGTCAACCTGGGTCCCCAGGTCCCTGAAAACCTCTTCTGTGCTTAATGGATTGCCACCTATATGGTAGCTTGGGGTTACCTTGTTTTTCCTGAAGGGTATGACTATACATTTTTGGCATTTAACTTCAGGCCATGGCTCTGGCACCAGTTATCAGTTTCCATGAGACCCCTCTGAAGGATATCTGTGTCCGATGTACTTTCCACTATGGCGCCCAGTTTGCAGTCATCTGCAAACTTTGTCAGCCATAGTCCTCCTATGTTGCCTGTGCTTCTGAGAAGTAGATTCCGAACAACAGGGGGCCAAGGACTGAGCCCTGTGGGACCCCACTTGTGACGGGCTTGGAGTCTGACATGGTGCCAGCAACTCTAACCCTGTGGTTTCTGTCCTTTAGCCAGTTTGCAACCCATCTTGTGACATATGGGTTTACATTTAAGCTGGTAGGTTTCTCTATAATACCCGAGGGGGGTATTGTGTTTGCAAGGTCAAGGTAGGCTGTATGGACTGCCTTTCCCTCATCAATGGCCTTGGTGACTGTTTCGAAGAAGTCGACCAAGTTCAAAAGGCATGATCTGCCCTTGACAAAGCCAAACTGGGTCGGGTCCAATGTCTGCAAGTCCCCTATGTCTTTGTTTATGAGTTCCATTTTGATCCTCTCCATAGCTTTGCAGACCAGGCTTGTTAAGCTTATGGGGCGGTAATTTCAGTGGAGTGGGACCACAGTTGCCATCGCCACTCCTTGGGCATGTATCCTGTGGTAAGGCTAAGATTAAACAGCTGCCTTATATGCGGGTTTAGTTCCTCGTTGAGTTCGTGTAGCACACACAGCTGGGGACACCATCTGGTCCCATTGATGCTGTGTTTTTAGCTTTAGAGAGAGCAGCTTTCACCTGCGCATTAGAGATGTCTGGGAGGCTACACTCCGCTGGGATAGTTATCTCTCCTTTTGGGGAGAGGGTGAAGTTTGCACTGAACCTGTCTGCCAGTATGTTGGCAATGTCTGTGGGTTCAGTGATTTTTGTATAATTTTGGACTAATTCTGCTCATATCTGGGAGTTTCCACCCAGGTTTCTAACATAGCTGAAGAAGGCCTTATGATTGTCTTTTGAATCTATTGCAATTTTTCTCTCAAATTTGGCCTTGGATGATTTTATGAGTGCTCATATTTTTTTACTAATAATGATCAAGGGTGTCTTCTCTTTTATGGATTTTTCTCTATCATGTAACAGCTTTCTCCTCTTATTGTAAAGTTTGTTTATGGCTGGGGTCCACCAGACTGGAAAGAGTCTTGGTTTTATTAGGGATTGCCTGATCCATGCAGTCCTGGAGGTGTTCATAGAAGGCATTTGTAAGGGCTTCCACAGCTTGGGTTGTGGTTTCCACTGGCTCGGGGGCCTTGAAGGATACCACACCAGTCTTGAGTAGTGTGAAGTTTGCTTTAGAGAAGTTCTTCACTGTGGTCTTTGTTTGGGGTGATGTGGATTTCCAGTGAGATAAGTTTGTGATCTGATCTCACCAATGAGGGATATACTTCCGGTGTGGAGCATTTTGTCCCCATGTTTGTGATGATGAGATCTAGTATATTTTCTCCTCTTGTGGGAACGGTGACTAGTTGTTCCATGGCATTTGAATTTATGAACTCCAGGAACCTTTGGGCTAGAAAGTTGGGGCTTGAGTAATGTTGAGCAGAACACCAATCCTCGCACGTTAAGGCTTGCGCGGCCCAAAACCATAGTAGAAAACACACAAGGGCCAGCAAGTCAATTCCAATAGCTTTATTGGCAAGTAGAAAGGTGCAAAAAATACACCATATAAATCCCTGTAATTCAAATACTCATTTTTCAAGTCTTCAAACTAGTTTCGGTATCACCCTTCTTCAGTGAGGAAAAATAAGAGAACCACATTCACCAATGAAAGTACACAGTATATATAACCAGCAATAGCCAATAAGAACGTGGTATCATCCAAATTATGGATAAATGTAAAAACAAATTGTGCAAAGCTTATGTTTAGTCTACACAGCATATAAATCACCATATTACAAATAGTCAGTGGGTGACATATCAAAATCAGCTCTGTATCATATATGAAATAATATAATCATAATAAGCATTAAATTTACAATATAGATACAGTATCCTATATAGTGCCAAATCTGAAGAAATCTGCAAAATTATACAATCTGGATATCTGATATCCTTCATATATCAAATAGGTAAATATGATATTCATCAATATTAGTCCCTATAAATGGTCATTAAGTCCTGGTGGAAATAAGGCCCCTAAATGTATTATCCAGTATCTTTCTTTGTGGCTGAGAATGCTTTGCCAACCAAGCTGGTTATGTCTATTGCCCTGAATCTTGTCAATAACCGTAAACATAAATTTGGCTGATTTATGTTTGATAGAATGTTGGTATAGGGCATTACTTGGTTTCTGATTGCGAATATCACTGTGATGTTCACCTATTCTGATTCTTAGGGAACGTGAAGTTTTACCCACATAAAAAGCTTGACAATGGCATGTAGCCAAATAAATCACCCAACTAGATGAACAATTACCAAAGATACGAGTGTCAAATATCTTACTAGTATTGGCACTTGTAAATTGTTTCAGTTTGTTAACTTGTCCACAAGAGGTACAATGACCACAAGGGAACGTTCCCAATAATTCATCACCTGAAATGGTCAATTGTCTATAGGTAGCACCCCCACTGTCCTGATGTTTGTAATGGGAGAATAATGTACCTAAAGTTTTGCCTCTCCTGTATGAGATGGAACATCGATTAGCCAATATATGACAAAGGTAATCATTAGCCAATAGTATATTCCAGTTATGATTAAGTATGTCCCTAACTAGTTGATGATTTTTCCCAAAAGTGGTAATCAATCTAATAGTTTCATCATGTGTGACATCCTTCTTCTCTTTATATTGTAATAGATCTCGTCTGTCTTGTTGATCCGTCCACACCCTCGCTGTAGATATATCCACACTAGAATAACCTCTATCCAAAAATCTCTTATTGAGATCCTGTTTGGCCTCCTCATAATCCACCAGGGAAGAGTTAATGCGTTTCATCCTTAGATATTGTGATTTTGGAATGTTGCGGATGGTGTGACGTGGGTGCATGCTGGAAGAATGGAGTAATGTGTTAAATTGTGGGTATTTCCTATGTATTTTGGTATTCAAGGTATTGTCTTCATTACGATATATTGTAACATCCAAAAAGTCAATAACTGACTTATGATATGTTATGGAAAATTCAATGCCCCAAATATTATTATTCAAATGTTCAACAAATTCCAGCAAGTAATCTACATCCGCACGCCACACCATCCAACAATCATCGAGATAACGTCTCCAAATGTCCATCTCAACCAAATAAATGTTGTGAAGGGGATCGTAAATAAGACATTCTTCCAAATAAGCCATAAATAGATCGGCATATATTGGGGCAAAGAAGGCACCCATGGCTGTACCTCTCAATTGCCAATAACAATCACCCTGAAAGAAAAAAACATTCTTGTTGAGGACATGCTCGGACATGCATATTAATAAGGTGTTAAATCCTGGTGGATATAATTCAGCTTTTTTCAGCCAAAAATCCAAGGCTTGAAGGCCAGCCCAGTGTGGGATACTAGTATACAAGGATTTCACATCTAAAGTGCACATTAACCAATCTGGATCAAGTTGAGTATCAGCAATGATATTGAGAAATTCCGTTGTATCCTGTATATGGGCTCTAACCATAGACAACAGTGGTTTCAAATATTGCGTTAGGAATACAGATAGAGGTTCAGTGAGAGATCCATGACCCGACACAATGGGTCTGCCTGGGGGATGAGTAATAGATTTGTGAATTTTAGGTAACAGATATAAAATCTGTTTCTGGGGGTCACTAACTTGTAAATGTTGGACCGTCTTTTGTGAAATAATTCCTTCTTGTAGGGCCTCATTGAGAAACTGGTCAATATCCTGTTTAAATCGAATGGTTGGATCAATCCCCATGTGCATGTAGCAGTTGGTATCTGACAATTGTTTAAGTCCTTCCTGTACATAGTAGTCAGTATTGAGAACCACTACAGCTCCACCTTTGTCTGCTTGGAGAATCACTATTCTCTGATTCTGTCTAAGTTCTAAAAGTGCCTGTCTCTCCATAGGAGTAATGTTATCCTGGGCTATATTGGTATCAAACTGGGGAAATGCAGGTCCTTCAATACGGCTTGTTGGAAAATCCCCACGTGTTTGTTCATGGGGGGTTGAAATGTTGATTTTTTAAAAGTAAAATCAGTAGATCTTTGAAAGGAAGAATGATCCTGATCAGAGAAAAAAATTTTTAAATTAAGTTTTCTGCAGAATTCCATAACATCAACCGAAACATGAATCGTGGTATTACAAATAGAGTTTTGTACTTTTCTTTGGTGGTTATTCCATTCCTTTATTAAGTATATAATGTTGATCTTGTGTGAGTACATGGTCCGACAAATTTAGAACATTGTCAAATGGTTCAATTATTGGTTCAACAATGCCTGAACTAATCCTGTCATAGAATCTGTATTTATTTCTGTTCTTGTGCTTCCTCCCCCCTCGGGATTTCCTGCCATGCCTAAAGGGAACTGAGGTTGGATTTTCTTTTTAAGTGGTGAGTGTACCATAGTGCTCCCCTCGCTGTCAGTGTAAGATGACTCCTCCCCTGATGTACTGGTATAACTCTGGTCACTTTGTTTTAAAATGGACCTTGGTCTTTTCCTAGATTTGCCTCTATTCATGTTAGATCCCAGATCCTTGAACCGCACAGTCCTTTGAATTTGAAAGGGCTGACCCCTCTCATAATCATTCATATCCCTGGTGAATTTTTTGATTTTTCTTTCCTTCACCATGTTATCATAAGAGGTCAATTCCCTGGACAGCCTGTCAATACAAACAGAATATTTAGAACTGGATTTGTATTTTTGGCATTCCGTACTTAGATCTTTGACTTCAGACAACAAAAGATCCACTGTTCTCTCATAATAAGCCGTTAAGATTTTTACAAATACCATTGATCCCATTCTTAATGCTTCATCCCATTCCTCTGTCAGCCTCTGTTCAGATCTGCCAACAAGAGGACGAAGCTTAATGCGGAGACCTCTCGGTGCCAAATTTTTATATGAGTAAGCTTTGAAAAGTCTTAAATGCCAAATATTGGCTCTGAGGCCTTTCAGGCCTTTTTCCAAGTTACGGAATGCCAATTCACAACCACCCTCACTATTGGGGTTGCTTT
The DNA here is from genome assembly GCF_019279795.1 of Protopterus annectens. Lineage (NCBI taxonomy): Eukaryota > Metazoa > Chordata > Ceratodontiformes > Protopteridae > Protopterus > Protopterus annectens. The sequence goes on from NC_056737.1 coordinate 1,074,451,312, forward strand.
TATTCTGGTTGTTGCTTGGGGTATCTTCCAAACCAAATATGGCTATATCCTCCCTATCAGCACACAACCCATGGAGTATCTGATCCAAATCCATGTTGAAAAAAACTAATAGTATTGAATGGCTGTTCAGGGAAAAGATCCTATTACTAAACAATTTACTATGTTGAAGGATCAAAAAAGATAGACAAAGTATGGCTTAGACCAAGGTCACCAACCATATAGTGATATACCAATCATAAAATAAAAAATGTGACCACCTGTATGAGATATATACCAGACACCAAGGGTATGGAATCAATAAACAGATATAAATAGAAATAATGATTCTATGCCTAAAACACAATATTTTTTGATATTTATACTATTCACATAGACTATACCCCTAGTTTTTGTTTTCTATCTAAACATAGATTGCATTCTATTTTTTGGCTGCTATATATATCATCTAGCCATTTTTTGGTGACATTATTTATATGATTTTTACATGATTTTTCCATTGTTTGACAATTTGCCTAGTTGGATACTGACACATAATACTAGGATTGAAGAAATTCTCTAATTCAGGCTCTCAAATATACATTTTGGGAGTATTTACTGAATTCATACAACCATACACACATATATATATTGTTTTGCCATTTTTTGGCTGGACTATATTGGGTTTTTTATGACATTATGCTCAGGCACTTGTATGTGTGTATTTTCACACAAACGCATTAAAATATTGTGTTTTAGGCATAGAATCATTATTTCTATTTATATCTGTTTATTGATTCCATACCCTTGGTGTCTGGTATATATCTCATACAGGTGGTCACATTTTTTATTTTATGATTGGTATATCACTATATGGTTGGTGACCTTGGTCTAAGCCATACTTTGTCTATCTTTTTTGATCCTTCAACATAGTAAATTGTTTAGTAATAGGATCTTTTCCCTGAACAGCCATCCAATACTATTAGTTTTTTTCAACATGGATTTGGATCAGATACTCCATGGGTTGTGTGCTGATAGGGAGGATATAGCCATATTTGGTTTGGAAGATACAACAACCAGAATAAAAGCAACCCCAATAGTGAGGGTGGTTGTGAATTGGCATTTGGCATTTAAGACTTTTCAAAGCTTACTCATATAAAAATTTGGCACCGAGAGGTCTCCGTATTAAACTCTTGTTGGCAGATCTGAACAGAGGCTGACAGAGGAATGGGATGAAGCGTTAAGAATGGGATCAATGGTATTTGTAGAACAGTGGATCTTTTGTTGTCTGAAGTCAAAGATCTAAAATACAAATCCAGTTCTAAATATTCTGTTTGTATTGACAGGCTGTCTTATGATAACATGGTGAAGGAAAGAAAAATCAAAAAATTCACCAGGATATGAATGATTATGAGAGGGTCAGCCCTTTCAAATTCAAAGGACTGTCGGCAAATCTAAAGACCAAGGTCCATTTTAAAACAAAGTGACATCTTACACTGACAGCGAGGGGATATTACCTCACCACTTAAAAAAAATCAACCTCAGTTCCCTTTAGGCATGGCAGGAAATCGAGGGGAGAAGGGAAATAAATACAGATTCTATGATTGACAATGTTCTAAAAGATCAACATTGTATACTTAATAAAGGAATGGGTTTTGTCCCTAGCTTTTTCTCTGACCATTATTCTGTTTCGGTTGATGTTATGGAATTCTGCAGAAAACTTAATTTAAAATTTTTTTTCTCTGATCAGGATCATTCTTCCTTTCAAAGATCTACTGATTTTACTTTTAAAAAATCAACATTTCATCCCCCCATGAACAAACACGTGGGGATTTTCCAACAAGCCATATTGAAGGACCTGCATTTTCCCCAGTTTGATACCAATATAGCCCAGGATAACATTACTCCTATGGAGAGACAGGCACTTTTAGAACTTAGACAGAATCAGAGAATAGTGATTCTCCAAGCAGACAAAGGTGGAGCTGTAGTGGTTCTCAATACTGACTACTATGTACAGGAAGGACTTAAACAATTGTCAGATACCAACTGCTACATGCACATGGGGATTGATCCAACCATTCGATTTAAACAGGATATTGACCAGTTTCTCAATGAGGCCCTACAAGAAGGAATTATTTCACAAAAGACGGTCCAACATTTACAAGTTAGTGAAAACAGATTTTATATCTGTTACCTAAAATTCACAAATCTATTACTCATCCCCCAGGTAGACCCATTGTGTCGGGTCATGGATCTCTCACTGAACCTCTATCTGTATTCCTAACGCAATATTTGAAACCACTGTTGTCTATGGTTAGAGCCCATATACAGGATACAACGGAATTTCTCAATATCATTGCTGATACTCAACTTGATCCAGATTAGTTAATGTGCACTTTAGATGTGAAATCCTTGTACACTAGTATCCCACACTGGGCTGGCCTTCAAGCCTTGGATTTTTGGCTGAAAAAAGCTGAATTATATCCACCAGGATTTAACACCTTATTAATATGTATGTCCGAGCATGTCCTCAACAAGAATGTTTTTTTCTTTCAGGGTGATTGTTATTGGCAATTGAGAGGTACAGCCATGCCCCAATACATGCCGATCTATTTATGGCTTATTTGGAAGAATGTCTTATTACATTTATTTGGTTGAGATGGACATTTGGAGATGTTATCTCGATGATTGTTGGATGGTGTGGCGTGCGGATGTAGATTACTTGCTGGAATTTGTTGAACATTTGAATAATAATATTTGGGGTATTGAATTTTCCATAACATATCATAAGTCAGTTATTGACTTTTTGGATGTTACAATATATCGTAATGAAGAAAATACCTTGAATACCAAAATACATAGGAAATACCCACAATTTAACACATTACTCCATTCTTCCAGCATGCACCCACGTCACACCATCCGCAACATTCCAAAATCACAATATCTAAGGATGAAACGCATTAACTCTTCCCTGATGGATTATGAGGAGGCCAAACAGGATCTCAATAAGAGATTTTTGGATAGAGGTTATTCTAGTGTGGATATATCTACAGCGAGGGTGTGGACGGATCAACAAGACAGACGAGATCTATTACAATATAAAGAGAAGAAGGATGTCACACATGATGAAACAATTAGATTTATTACCACTTTTGGGAAAAATCATCAACTAGTTAGGGACATACTTAATCATAACTGGAATATACTATTGGCTAATGATTCGATGTTCCATCTCATACAGGAGAGGCAAAACTTTAGGTACATTATTCTCCCATTACAAACATCAGGACAGTGGGGGTGCTACCTATAGACAATTGACCATTTCAGGTGATGAATTTGTGGTCATTGTACCTCTTGTGGACAAGTTAACAAACTGAAACAATTTACAAGTGCCAATACTAGTAAGATATTTATCTTTGGTAATTGTTCATCTAGTTGGGTGATTTAGAATCAGAATAGGTGAACATAATCAGAAACCAAGTAATGCCCTATACCAACATTCTATCAAGCATAAATCAGCCAAATTTATGTTTACGGTTATTGACAAGATTCAGGGCAATAGACATAACCAGCTTGGTTGGCAAAGCATTCTCAGCCACAAAGAAAGATACTGGATAATACATTTAGGGGCCTTATTTCCACCAGGACTTAATGACCATTTATAGGGACTAATATTGATGAATATCATATTTACCTATTTGATATATGAAGGATATCAGATATCCAGATTGTATAATTTTGCAGATTTCTTCAGATTTGGCACTATATAGGATACTGTATCTATATTGTAAATTTAATGCTTATTATGATTATATTATTTCATATATGATACAGAGCTGATTTTGATATGTCACCCACTGACTATTTGTAATATGGTGATTTATATGCTATATACTGTGTACTTTCATTGGTGAATGTGGTTCTACTAGTTTGAAGACTTGAAAAATGAGTATTTGAATTACGTTGAAGTCACCCAATATAATGGTGTTTGGAGATACATTTATACCCTCCAGTTTCTTCAGGAAGGCTGTGTGGGGTTCCTGAGTTTGAGAGGGTGGCCTGTTTTGCCTATGGTTAGTTGCACCTGGATGGTGCCACCAACCTGGAGGTGTGGGTATCCTTGATGAATATGGATACACTCAGGAGCCTTGAACCAGGTTTCAGTTGCATTTTGAGATTTAGACTTCTGGCATTGAGCAGCAAAAGGCACTATTGAATGACACCAGAAATTAAGCCAATTGTTAAAGCTGATCATCTGTCTCTATGTTGTGGCATCATTCTTGGTGAATGAAGGATACTGCTCAGGGTCACTGCCTGGGCTACATAATCAGAGAGCTCCTCTATGTCTCTTTTCATGTAGTGGTCATTCACAGCAGCATGGACAATGACTGTGTCATATTTGTACCACACTGATTTTGTGGTTTATGTGTTGCCTGTGGTGACTTTGTGTGTTTATGTGTTTGATTCATTGTTGTGATAGCTTTATGTGAGACTGGTTTTGTGGTGTGTGTAGAGGGTTGTCAGTGTACATGAGGCAATTGTAACATTGCCTCAATATTAAGCTTTTAGGAACAAGTGCTTAGATTACTAGCAGAACAGTTCTAAGGGAAAAAATGAAGAACAGACTTTATGGAGCCAGAAAAAGTTTCAACTTGTTAAACCGGTGCTACCCGATGCTGCTCTAGTGGCAACTCAAAACTACAGTTTCAAGTCAAATGGCCTCACAGAAACTTACAAAGCAGTTCAAGAACAGCAAGCCTGAAAGTGGGAAAAAGCAAGATTTTTTTTGTTTTTTCAGAGATAGCAGAGGTTGGTCAAAGACAGAAAATATGCAAGTTTTGAGAAAAACGATTTTAAAATTAAGTGCAAACAGGAAATTCAGTACACAGCTTTTGGGAAATGACCCCTTTGGCCAATAAAACTACAGTTTCCTCAATGTTTATCACTGCCACTGATCAACAAAGCAAGATTTTGTAGGTATGATGCCTATTGATTACATTTCACCAATGTGAGGTTTTGTGTTTGCAGTTGTAGCTTTCTGTATGGTGCTATACTATGTACATTTAAACTTTGTATTTTATAATTATACTCTATTTGCCTACCTGGCTCAGGTTGTGGCTGAAAAGGGTCCCTGGACTAGTGCACTTACCCAGTTAACACACGTTAAATAAATAAATAAATGCTACTGGAGACCATGCAGTACCTCTAACTATGCTTAGCAGTTCTCCATGCAATTAAAAAAAAGAGATAGTTAAAAGGGTCATGACAGAGTGGTCATAGGCATAACCACCCATAAACGTAATGAGAAATTAGTGCTTTTTTATTATTTGGTTTACTTGTAATTTTAGTACCCAGTTTATGCTTCTCTCTCAATAAATACAGAAGACATCAGAGTTCTGAATCTGCCCATTAATTTGTTGGAAATGTAGTCTCTGTTTATGTGGAGTTATATTATCTGTGTATAGCACAGATTTGATGCACAGGCAAGGAGTAACATGACAAGTCAGTTTTCATTACTATCTTACCAATTTTATGATTTTTATTATATTATTAATAAAGTTATATACTATCTGGGAGTCAGTGGCAAAGCTCATGACAAATTTATTTTACTGTTTCAGTCAAATGTATGTGTGTGTGTATTTGTATGTTATATGTGTGTGTGTGTGTCTAAGAGTGTATGTATATGTGTGTGTGTGTGTGTGTGTGTGTGTGTGTGTGTGTGTGTGTGTGTGTGTGTGTGTGTGTGTGTGTGCATGTTTTTCTGTATTTATTTGTGTGTCTGTCTGTCTGTGTGTGTCTGTATGTGTGAGAGTGTTTAGGTTTTACTGTAGGTATGTGTGTGTGTGTATGTTATGTGTGTGTATGTGTGTCTAAGAGTGTGTGTATGTTATGTGTGTTTGTATGTTTGTGCGCATATGTGTGCATGTATGTGTGTGTGAGAGTGCACGTGTGTGTGTCTGAGTCTGTGTATGTTATGTGTGTGTGTGTGTGTGTGTGTGTGTGTGTGTGTGTGTGTGGGTGTGTGTGTATTTTAACAACAGAAGGCAAGTGGACACAGCTTGAACTTCTGTTATACCCAGCCTCTGATGGTGTGTGTTGCTTGATAATGTTATATCGTTTCTATTATTTTTAGTATTCAGGACGGCATGTTAAATGTTTAGTGCAATAAGGAGACACGAGTGAAAAGTAAAAATTAAAATGCACCTTAGTAATTTTTATGAGTTAAGACATTTTCTGTATTAAACAACATCATGATTTGAAACATTCATGATTTGAAACATTTTTTGGAGTCAGTAATGTGTTCAGTGTCTGACTATAATGTGCCTTTGTGAAGCAGGTATTCTGAAAGCAGACAAGAGGATGGGAACGTTAATAGCTGTAGGTTAGAGGTGATGCACTGTTTTTTCCTCTCTCGTTTGATTGCACACAATTATGCTGAACAAAAGCAGTGGCTGAAACCGTCTACTGCTGCTTTTGTTTACTAAATAGCTTGATTGAATTGTTAAATGGCTGCTTCTCCTGGCAACCTGTATATTTGTCATTACTTAGAGGTCTCAGCAGGAAGTTGTTATTCATTACTGAAATCATTGACACATTTTGCGTGATGGGAACATAGAGGTGTTACACTTTGCTTTTTTCAGAAACAGCTCATAAGAGCCACATTATGATGAAGGATAGTGGTGGCAGTTGGTAAGGCAAAGAACCAAAAGAAAATTTAATGTCCTGTATTCCTGGGTTTGATTCCCAGAAATGTGACTTGCAAATTATATGACTTTGAGCATCATGCCACTTAAGCAGACAGTGTTCCTGGGTTACCCCTGAGAAGTGACACTGTCCAATGAGTTACCTGGCTAAAAAAAAAAAAAATAAAGCAGCTTTCTGTAATTCACTATAGTATCATGTTTTATTCTTAGTGTTCAACTACTGGACTGCATTATAATTATATATACACAGGCTGTCAAATTCAAGGCTATCAAAACAAAGTAACTAAATAAAAAAAACATGCACAAAGCAGAGATTATTTCACCATTCAAGAAACTTATGACATTTTTTTTGTTCAGTTTTGTGCTTCTTTTCAAGTGCTGAGAAAGTTTTACATGAAAAAAGTGAAACACTATTTTATTTTATTTTTTTATTTATTCCACAGGTCCGCTGGACATAAACAAAATTAAAGATGTAAGCTGGAATGCAATGGTTACAACAAAGACCATAGTACATTTAAAGTAGGTAATGCTGTGCTATGAGATCCACTCAGGGAAATCCTTTATCGAAAAATCTCATCCAGTTGAAGAAATAAAGAAAGACATTGGGTAAAACTGAATAAAAAATACAAAATGATCTAAATGCTGCTAAATTAAAGATGTAAAAAGGATAATGTATTCATCTATATATAGTTAAAGCTTTAAATAAAATATCAGCAAATATTAAATCATAATGTTGCAAAAACCTTAGCAAAAGTTAAACTGCATCCATAGTCTTTATCCACTAAATACCTACATAGATTATCTTCTACAACCAGTGTTTTAAATAGAGTGAAACACACTGAAAATATTAAGATGCCATGAGGTAATAAAAAAGTAACATATATTAAACATATTCTACCATTATTCTACTATAATTTAAAATATAATAAAACTATTTTTAAAAATTCTGAAAATAAGTTTTATTTTTTTAAAACAAAAAAAAAGTATGTATAAGTTAACAAATTATAATAGATATTTTAAAACCTATTAATATTACAGGAAAAAATGATAAATTGAAAAGTTAAAAAATAATAAGATACCTCTAGTGGATGGAATTATAGCTGAAATTAATAAAATAGTTCTTCAAAAATGTTATACACGATCAAAATGTCTGTGTAGGTATCTAAAATAAGAATATTATAGCCCGTTCATGGAGATATGCATTAATTAAGTCCACTACTAAAACAGCATAAGGGCCCCATTTTATATTTGCCATATAGGTCAAGTTCATTGCTAAATATGGACTATAAACATTTATGTCAATTTTAACATGTAGTTCAAAGTCATTTCTACAATTTCTAAATAATGAAGATGACACTGGAGTTTTATTTAGAAGCAAATACAGGACAGTATTAAAAAAGATAACATTTGATTATGCAACATGTATTAAACTTAATTTATCAGTCATTAGCAGACAAGGAAAAAGCTTTAGGTTTTTTTAGATTGAAATTATTTGCTTAGTGTTTTAGGAAAATGTGAATTTCCAATATTTTTTGCCAGCTTAATGAACACATTATTAAGTAATTCCTTATTAAAACAGGAGTTTGAATTTTTCAATAAATAAACATTACAAAAGGAACAAAACAAGATTGTCCACATTTACCCCTATTATTTTTATTCCTTATAGAATCTTTGGCATACCATATTAAATAAGAAGAGAGAAGTAACGGTTTTAATGTAAAGGACAGAACAGTTTGGAGGGACAGGTATATTTTTCAGAGGATACCACTGTTGTGTAACTGCCTCCTGTACTTCTAATTTACAGATGGAGCTCCTAAATGCTTTATTCCATGCATGGGTCCTCTCAAATTATCTATTGTATGATACCAGTTACTCTCATTAGGGATAATGTATAATTATTTAACATGAGATGGGTAAAGCCATTCTATAAGCAAATGAAAATGGGAAATTGGCTGGGCTTAAAATGGCCTGTAAGGACAGCTAGCCTAGTACTTACCCATAAAGATATGAGTAGTACCACACCAAGCTAAAATTTGACTGTTTATGGATTGTATACTGCTAACTTTAATAGTGACCAATTTAATAATGTAATCTAATAAATTGCTAATTAATATAACACAATTATTAGTATATCTATTATACTTAGAATGTATAAAAAGGTTTTCTAAAAATTCTTTCCATCCAGCTGTATAATTGTTGTTGATCCAACGACATATTGTTTTCATAAGTGATGATAATGAATGTAATTTTATGTCTGGTAGTCCAGTTCCTCCTACTTACTAGTCTTTTATATGATGATTTAATGCAATCCTTGATTTGTCAGGGAACCAAAGAAATTTCAAAATTAAAGTGTTAAATTCTTTAATACGGGTTTTCATAGGAGGTAGTGTTAATGATTGAAAAATATATAGGATTGTTGGCAAGATAATCATTTTGATGGTAGAGAGTCTTTCTTCCATTGTAAAAACAATTTTATTCCATTTGTCCCTTAGATTATTTATCTTATTTATACAATTAATATAATTATAATTTACTATATATTTAATATTATCCATTATGGTTATTCCCAAGTAATTCATTTTCATTTCATAGGTTCATAGGTTCATACTAGGCAATCTGCCCTAGGAAATTTATAAGCCTAGCCAGAGTGTGTTTGGCTTTCGCCACCCATTTTAAATTAATTGTGCTATGCCCTTTTTCGAGGTTAGTATACTGTGCCTCTGTCTAACAGTGACACAGAAGTGATACCTGGGGTAAACCTACGATCTCCCATCCACTCATCAAGATTCCTCTTGAAGAGAGTCAATGAGGGACTCTGCCTAACCTGGACTGGGATTTTATTCCAGAGTGAAGGGAGCCTCTGGGTTATGAATCTGTCCCTCCAGCATGTCCTATTTATTTCAGTGCTGAGGTTTAAGTCTCTCGAGCGTAGCTCGATGGGATTTGGATTTTCTGAGGTGCAGCATGTCCATTAATTCCGGGTTGGACATGGCTTTATATGTCAGGCACAGATCGCCTCTGAGCAGGCGGTATGCCACTGAGTAGAGCTGGAGTTTCTTTAACCGGGCAGCATATGGCATCTGTTTGAGCCTTTGATCCTCTTGGTGAGGTACTTTTGGGGTCTTTCCAGTTGCTGCAGGTGTCTGGTAAGGTACATCCCAAAAGGGGCATTGTACTCAATTATGGGCCTGATGAGGGATGAGTAAAGAGGCACAATGACCTCCCCTGATCTAGATGTGAATCCCTTCATGATTAGGTGGACTATATAAAATGTTTTTCTAACCACTTTGGCCACGTGGTTGTCAAATGAGAGATTGCTATCAACTTGGGTCCCCAGGTCCCTAATTACTTCTTCTGTACTTAATGGATTACCACCTATGTGGTAATTTGTGAGCACTGTTTTTGCCAAAGGGGATGACTATACACTTTTTGGTGTTTAGCTTGAGGCCATGGCTCTGGCACCAGTTGTCTGTTTCTATGAGGCCCTTTTGGAGGATGCTTGTGTAGGCTGGAGAGTCTATTATGGCGCCCAGTTTGCAGTCATCTGCGAACTTGGTCAGCCACAGTCCTTCCGTGTTGGCCTGAACCTCCGAGAAATATATACCGAACAAGAGATGTCCCAGGACTGAGCCTTGTGGGACGCCACTTGTAACTGGTTTGGAGTCTGACATGGCTCCAGCAATTCTAACCATGTGGGTTCTGTCCTTGAGCCAGTTTGCAACCCATCTAGTGACATAGGGCTTTATATTTAAGCTGGTGAGCTTATCTATAATGCCCGAGTGGGGTATTGTATCGAAGGCTTTTGCGAGGTCCAGGTAGGCTGCGTGGGCCACCTTCCCCTCGTCAATGGTCTTGGTGACTGTTTCAAAGAAATTGACCAGGTTTAAGAGGCAGGATCTGCCCTTAACAAAGCCGAACTGGGTAGGATCCAGTGTCTGTAGGTCCCCAATATCTTTATTTATGAAGTCCATGATGATCCTTTCCATAGCTTTGCAGACCAAGCTAGTCAGGCTTATGGGGCGATAGTTTCCAGGATCCGTTGAGCACCACCTTTGTGGAGAAGGACCACTGTTGCTGTACGCCACTCTTTGGGTACATATCCTGCAGTAAGGCAGAGATTGAACAGTAGTTTTAGGTTTGGGTTTAGCTCTTCTTGGAGTTCATGTAGGACGCAGCCTGGGACACCGTCTGGTCCCATTGATGCTGTGTTTTTTGCTTTGGAGAGGGTGGCTCTTACCTGAGCATCTGAGATGTCAGGGGGGCAGCACTCTGCTGGGATAGATATTTGCCCTTTTGGTGGGGGGGGGGAGTTTGCGCTGAACCTGTCAGCTTGGATGCTGGCAATGTCTGTGGGCTCGGTGTATTTTTTGTCATTTTGGACTAATTCTGAGCATATCTGGGAATTCCCACCCAGGTTCCTAATATAACTAAAGAAAGCCTTGTGATTATCCTTAGTGTCCTGTGCAATTTTTCTCTCGAAGCTTGCCTTAGACGATTTTATGAGTGCCCGTAGTTTTTTACTAATACTGATCAGAGATGCCTTCCCTTGTTGGGATTTTGCTCTATCATGTAGTAGCTTCCTCCTTCTATTGTATAGTTTGTTTATGGCTGGGATCCACCAGACAGGATGTCTGCCTTTGGATGATTGGGTCTTGGTTTTATTTGGGATTGCATGATCCATGCATTCCTGAAGGTGTTCATAGAATGCGTTTATAAAGGATTCTGCGGTCTGGGCCGTATTTTCCACAGGCCCGGGGGCTTTGAAGGATTCCACCTTGGTTTTGAGTGTGAAATTTGCTTTAGAGAAGTTTTTCACTGTGGTTTTCTGGGCAGAGGGTGGGGTCGGGATGTGAATATCCAGTGAGATTAGTTTATGGTCTGATCTTAACAGTGAGGGATACACTTCTGGTCTGGAGCATAGAGTCCCCATGTTGGTGATGACCAGGTCCAGTATGTTTTCCCCTCTTGTGGGAGTGGTAACAAGTTGTTCCATAGCATTTGAGTTTATAAATTCTAGGAACCTTTGGGCTAGGGTGTTGGAGCTAGAGTAATGCTCCCAGTCTATGTTTGGGTAGTTGAAGTTGCCCAATATAATGGTGTTTGGAGAGACCTTCATATTTTCCAGTGTTCTCATGAAGGCCGAGTGGGGTTCCTGTGTTTGGGAGGGGTGGTCTGTAGCAGGCTATAAACTGGAAGGCAGTTTTACCCACTGTTAGTTGCACATGGATAGTCTCTGATGCTTTGTGCTGTGCCACCAACCTGGAGGTGTGGGTATCTTTGTGAATATTGATACTCCCCCTCCTTTTGTGGTTCGGTCCAAGTTTTGGGGCCGGAAAGCATGGTATGAGGTATAACCTGGTAGTGCTGGGGTGCTCTCGGGAGCCTTGAACCAGGTTTCTGTTACTGCACAGATATCAATGTTTTCCATGCTAAGGAGAGTTTTGAGTGCGTGCATCATGAGGTTTAGACTTCTGGCGTTGAGTAGCATTACTCTTACTTTCTTATCCCTTGTGATACCTATGGAGGTGGGTTTGTCTTTTGAGCCTTGCCTAAAAAAGGCACTATGGGGGTAGCAAGAGCCTTTTCCAATATCCAAAAGCCCAGGGATGACAGGTGCAAGCCATCCCTAGCGAAGCATCGTGGCTTGTCAAGCATGTCATCCCAGGCTGACAGGCATTGGATCCCCTTTGAATAACACCAATACTTAAGCCAATTGTTGAAATTGATCATCTTGTCTTCATATTGTGGCATCATTCTTGGTGAGGGTAAGATGCTACTCAAGGTCAGGGTCATACCGGCCTGGGCTACATGCTCAGAGAGCTCCTCTATGTCTCTTTTCATGTAGTCCAGGGAGGTACGTCTTAGGTCATTCACACCAGCATGGACAATAACTGAGTCATATTTGTACTTGCCTTGGAGTGACCTGAGTGCTTGTGTTATGTGGCGGATCCTAGCGTCCGACAGGCAGCTCACCGTGACCTTCTCCTTGTTCAGCCTGGTGACCGGGACGTCAGTGTGCCTGACGATAGAGTCACCTATTACAAGTGTATCAGGTGTGTTGTTTAGCCTTAAGGGCTGTGACTGTTCGGCACACTGGCTTTGTGAGCTATGTGTTGCACGTGTTTTGTTTTGGGGTAGCGGTTGCTTGGGTGTCTGCTTTGGAGGTTTCTGCTGCTTAGGCAGATTTTTATTTAGAGCCTCGAGTATGTTTTGTGTGTTTATGTGTTTGGTTTGCTGTCGTGGTAGGTTTATGTGAGACTGGAATTGTAGTGAGTGTGGTTTCCTTCTCCTCCTGACTGGTTACGCCAGTACTGAGTTGAGAGAGCTTAGCCTCCAGTTTGGCTATATGGTTGCATCTCTCACATGTGTTGGAATTTGTTGGGAGGAGGAGAGGGTTGTCTGTGTACATGAGGCAGTTGTAACATTGCCTCAAGATTCCCAGATTCACCAGCTGGACCGGAGAGGAGATTGACAACTGACCTTTTAGACATGCTAGAATAGTATTGGGAATTCCTTTATAATTGAAAAAAAGGGCCATTGGGGAACAAGGTACTCAAGGGGAGTTTATGAGGGTGTAGTGCTTTTAATTTTTTAGTGCTGACTTATATAATTGCTTTAGTGAGCAAGTGCCAGGTAACTTAAATGCAATGTGTTACAGGTAACTTAAATGCAAAAATGACAAACAGTAACTTTCTTTCAAGTGAAACAAGGAAATAAGTACAGTAAGTAATGCAGATATCACTAGGGATCTACAGAAGCACTGAAAAGCCGCGTTTTAGGTGGAATTAGTGTTTCAGGGAAATAACAAGCAAACAAACAACAAGCATACAAACAAAGCTAGATTCAGCAGGCCTGGATCTAGTCTATGCTACAGCAAACAAGGTGTACCAATTTCAGTAAGAAACAGTTCAAATATGCAGGCACTATAAGCCTTTAACCAGAAATTCCCAGCTCAGAAGGGCAGAGTCCAGCCTCTCCTCCCACAAGAGTGCAGACCACGAACCTTCTTAATGTAAAATAACTGGCCTGAAGCCCAAGTGCTTAAACCAGAACTAATACACTTTTAGAATAACAGACACTGACTGAGCCCTCAGTTAGCATTTCCCAACTTAGAAGGATGTAAGCTACCTGTCCTGCCATCACAGTGCAGGCCACAAACCTTCCTAATGTAAAACAACTGGTCTGAAGCCCAAGTGCTTAATCCAAAAGACTTAGAATGATAGCTACACTTTAATCAAGTTACTACCAAGCAGTAATAAATACAATTGAATACTTTAAAGAATGCCTGGATTAGTGCTCAAGTTATACAAACAAAGCTAGATTCAGCAGGCCTGGATCTAGTCTATGCTACAGCAAACAAGGCGTACCAATTTCAGTAAGAAGCAGTTCACATATGCAGGCATTATAAGCCTTTAACCAGAAATTCCCAGCTCAGAAGGGCAGAGTCCAGCCTCTCCTCCCACAAGAGTGCAGACCATGAACCCTCTTAATGTAAAATAACTGGCCTGAAGCCCAAGTGCTTAAACCAGAATTAATACACTTTTAGAATAACAGACACTGAGCCCTCAGTCAGCATTTCCCAACTTAGAAGGATGTAAGCTACCTGTTCTGCCACTACAGTGCAGATCACAAACCTTCTTAATGTAAAACAACTGGTCTGAAGCCCAAGTGCTTAAACTAAAAGGCTTAGAATGAGTTACACCAGGCAGTAATAAATACACTTGAGTACTTTTAAGATGACGCAAAAGCAAAATAAAGTAGGAAGAAACACAAATACAGTAAAAGCAGATAATTTTTTTTAAGCGGAAAGAGAGAAAGGAAAGAGAGAAAGGAGTAGCAGAAACTAAGCTGATTGGCCTTTTCAAATGTTCTCCCTGTACTGGGTAAAATGAGGTAATAACACTAGACTGGGAGGAGGGTCCCAGATCAAATTTACACTAGGGGCGGGCAACTGCAAAGCCACCAACTATAAAAACACTATACCAACAGGGAGAGAGTGTGAAATGGCAGAACACTCACAACTAAACTTCTTACGTAACAGAAAGGTGAAACCTGAGACAGCTTTTAAGAAAGAAATCTCAAAAAAAACAATGAGCTGTTTAATCTAAGCTGTAATCCATGTGACCTCAGTCAGCCAATGACCCCAAACAATTCTCTCTCACTGAAATACCTGATGGCTTTGGCTAAACCAAGATGTCCCTGAATATGTGCTCAGACACACAGCCTCCACAAACAATAGGCCCAAATACAAGCCTGAATATGGAAATGCTACAAATATCCCCACTACTTAGAACAAACTGCAGAAATGTTTCTCACAGCTGAAAAGCAGCAGTGAGCCTTTAAATGAAAGTTTTAAACAGCTAAAGGAGCCTCTAGAAAAAAAAGTTTAACTGCAACAATTATCAGAAACAAACAACCCAACAGATGCTTAATAAAAGTGGACAATTTCCAGTTAATACCTCACACACAGTGAAACTAGCTAGAAAAATACACAGTACACAAAGTGCTATAAATAACAAAGAAATAAAGAACAAAATAAACAAAAAACAGGATCTTTAACAATATATTTAAGGAACTCATTTGGGTTTTTATTCTTATCTATGTTTATCGCTAACATTTTTATTTTGTTATCATTAAGTGTTAAACCAGATTTTCTTTGAAATAATTGCATTGCTAAAAAGTTGCAGATATAGATTTATTATCACTCAATGTCAATAAGATGCCATCTGCAAACAACTGAATTTTAGAACTTGAATTCTCTATTTTAATACCTTTTATATCTATATTTGATCTAATAAAGTTAGCAAAAGGTTCCATGACTAGGGCAAAAAGCAGAGGTGAAAGACAACATCCTAGTTTAGTCCTTTTTAATAATTGTAAGGAGTCAGATGTGAAAGTACCTATTTTGACATATGCAAAGCAATCTGTATAGAGTGGTTTGCCTATTTGAAGTCTCTATTTAGGGTGTTTTTGCTTACTGAAGGAGTGGAAGTTCTAAGGTTAAAAGTAATCAGATTATGGTAAGACTTTATTAATGAAGGACTGGCCATGTGAGGGGAACAACAGGGGACACGTCTGTGAGTACAAAGTCAAGAATGTTTATACCCCTGGTGGATTTGAGGACTATCTGAGCTAGGGCATTTTGTCAGCCAATCCATGAATCACTGAGCATTCCCAATGTTAGAAGAGTAGATGCTCCAATCAATGGAAAGATAGTTGACGTCATGAAGGATTAAAGACCCCCTGCTTATAGGGATATCCCGAAAGAATTCCGGGCATTTATCATTCTCATCTTGGGTTATAGACAATGATTGAATGTAGGATGTGGGCTGAAATTCAATACGCTCATGGGAGAGGGTCTCGGGGTAACTGTTTTGAAGTGAAGGGCTGTTATCTCTGATGAACACAAAGACTTTGTCACATTTACCAGTGGGTCTGAAGGTGTGTTAAGCAGAAAACCTAGGAACTGAAATGGTGGTCTCTAAGGACCATATCTCATTAACTGCACATATATAGATATGCTCCAGATGTAGAAGAGCCTTGAGATCAGGCAGTTTTTTTGTTAACACTCTTGGAATTAAACAGGGCTATCTTGATATTGTTCAGTTTGGCAGTTATGGTGTTTGTCAGGTTGGGATGTTTATTAGATGGATTCTGCCTAAAAAAAGGGACAATGAGGTTAGCAGAGACTTTATCCAGCATGGGAAAGCCTTTGAATGAAATATGTAGACAGTCTTCTGTTGAGCAAGTTACACTATCAGTCATTTCATTCTAGGTTGATACATACAGGATCCTCTTGGAATGACACCAGCAGCTTAGCCAATTGCTAAATCCAGTTGTCTTTTCTTTGAATTTAGACATCCTTCTAGTTGATTGCTGTCAGAACCATTGTCTTACCCCAGCTGAAGCTAGAGTGATAACTTCACCATATCCTTCTGAATGGTCTTGAGAGGGTTGCATAACAGATTGTTTGCTCCCACCTAGACTACTATCATGTCACAATCATACTTGCTGAAGGAAATGGCTTTACAATGCTTGTTATATCCACTGCCATGACTCCTGAGAGGTAACTGACTGTAACTCTGTCCTTGTCCAGACTAGTGATTATGGAGTCTGTGTGGCTAACAATAGAGCCAACAATAACTATATTATTCCCAGTAGCTGATTTTGTTTTAATTTGTATTTTACCTATTTGTGGATTGGGTAAGCCAACTGGACAATTTGCTCCTTTTCAAAAGTGACCTGGAAGCACAGTCTGGTTACGTGACTTGCTCACACAGTAGGCAAATGAAGATGGAAGAATCAAACTCTGTACCCTGGGTACAGGAAGAATCTCATTAGCGGCTGAGAGTATTTGTGCTCTGTCCGAAGTGTGTGACAAATTATGACTACTAGACACTAGTGTGGATTGCTGTTAGAGGCATGTTGTTGCTGGTGTCAGTGTAAAAACAGATTTAGCTGATGCTTAGCCTTAGCAGTTCTAGGAAGCTTAGGTAGAGATTTTTTTGACAGCATCAATTTAAGACAGTTTTGTATCATTAATACAGTGGGCAAATACAGAGGGCTGTGCATAAGAGATGCCCCCACAATCTGACAGATTTGGAGCGCTTTTGCAAGGAAGAGTGGGCAAATATTGCCAATTCAAGATGTGCCATGCTGATAGACTCCTACCCAAGAAGACTGAATGTTGTAATTAAATCAAAAGGTGCTTCAACAAGTTATTAGTTTAAGGGTGTGCACACTTATGCAACCAGCTTATTGTATGTTTTTCAATTGAATTGTACAGGTTATAGGTCGCATTAAAGGTGGGAAAAGTTTTGAAATGATTTATTGTGGTCTCATTTTATTATATCACAAAAAACCTTTAATGGGGGGGGTGTAAACTTTTTATATACACTGTGTAATGATGTGTTTCATGGGTGCAGATGTGTCAGTACTATGCTCACTGCAACTGGTGGGCTGTAACAGTGATGCCTCCATCTTGATTGAGTATTTGCACTTCTCATAGATGTCATCTGCAGGATTAAGAAAAGTTCATTATCAGTGATCATGAGGCAGTTTTTACACTGCCTTAGTATACAAACTGCTAGAAGGCTGTCCGTGGAAGGATGGCACATCTGCTGCCACTCCATGATGTCTAGTGGAGATGTGTGAGTAGGGCCTTGTTAGGAAGTAAAAAGAAATACATAGGTATTTTGTACAATATATGGGCTGTATTTTTTGGGGGGTGGCTATGGAGGTTTTTTTTTTTTTTTTTTTTTTTTACAATCTGAAAATTTGAGTTGTTTGGGGAGTGCTAACATTAGTGTTGTACGTAGTATCATCATTGAGGAGATCAGTAAGCCATAAAGCTCTTGTCAGGGTGAAGAAACAGTTTAGTAGAGTGAGAAAAAAAAAGAATTGTGGGGCCTTTTACAGATTAAATGTTTTGAAGTGTAGAATGTTGCTATTCTTGGTTAACAAATGTATTCATATCTGCTTGTAATTAGAGTAATCCCTTAAGGAGATTATGATTAATTGAGCAATAAATATAATTTAAAACACTCAGGTATTTAAGTATATATTTAAAACATTCCAGAAAGTGAATCTAAAAGAGCATACATTTCTATGTATGTTCCAAATAAGTGGTTGAAGGTCATGTGCTGAAAAGAGCCCAGGGCCTACAATAAGTAAGACAGCAAGCTGTATTTATCCCTGTGTTAACAAACCTGCAAAGAGTCAAAGGTAAATAGGTGATTACTAGGATAATAACACCGGGGGGGGGGCTTTTTTAAACCTAGCAATGCTTCCCAAAGAGGTTTTGGTACCCTAGGGTTACTTTAAGGGGTATATATAAGCTTGGGCATGGACGGTCAAGCACTTACAGGCTGCATCTGTCTATTAGAGACATAGGTGACAGACCAGGGGTACATTTCTGATTTCTCATCCATTGGTCCAAGTTACATGCTGTAGATCAGAGTGTAAAGTGTGTGTGCTTGTATCTTTAAGAAGCATGCAAGGCTGTACGTGCATGTATGTACCTCGCACATGTGCACAACCTTAGTGCCATTTTGAAAACGCAGCTAGGGAGTGAGCATGCATGATCATAGCCATTAATTGTATATAAGTTATCCAAGTTACAGTCTATAATCAACAACAGTAATGTGTTTGTATATACTGTAATAAATCTGCCTGAAAAGAACCCATAAAGACTCATTTATTCATGTCCTAACATGAAAGAGACATGGTGTCAGACGTGGGATGGAAGAGAGAAGAATATTCCGAGCCATGAGATGTAAATATGACAGCGATGGTAAAACCGAGAGAAAAGAGCACAAACATAGCCCGAAAGAATCAAAGGTAATGAGAAATAAAATGAATTATTTACTCAGTGCGAAAGACAATAAAGGGGCATTACAAGGGCACAAACCACATTATCAGGTAAATGGAAAGTACAAAACATTTGTTAACTAAATAAAATGTCTAAGATAAAAGTATTTGATGAAACGATTAACTGTAAAGCAAAATGAGCACGTTTAAATCAGAAATGAGTATGTTTAAAGCAAAACAAGTGTGTTTGAGGCAAAGTTGGGCATGTTTAGAGTAAAATGAGCACAATAAAAGTATGTTGGGCATGAAAAGGGCTTAAATGAGCAAAACGATTGCAATAAGAAAAGAAAAGGGCACATTAAGCAAAATAAAGCAAGGCGACTGCATGTGTTTGGGCAAAGTGCTGTGTTTGGGCATAACTTTGACTTCATATTGTATCAAGGGCATAACTAAAATTATTTAAAGTATCTCAGAGTGTGTAAAAGGGCGTACAGTGTGTGCTTATTACTGTGCATGTATTTTGAAGATTTCATTGTGTGCAAAGTGCAACTATTTCATGCAATCCAGTTAGTGTATCTATTTCAAAAAAAGTTCTTGTGCTGGGTGTGTCTGTTCACAAAGTGCCGCCATTACAGAGTGCTTCTTGTAATATAAAGAGTTGTCTAGCAAGGTACCACCATTTTGGGGACATTTCAGTGTGCTGTATGCAGTTACATCGAAAGTTATTGAGTTTTTAGCAAGAGATGTTTGATTTAGTTGCTTGACATGTTTCTTACACTGATAAGAGGTGTTTTCTTGCAAAAGACAACATTACAAGTGTATTACAGTGCTTGAGAAATATTCAGTCACATCATAATGTTCTTGAATGTTTCTTAAAGGGATGACTTTAACAAGTGATGGTAAATGACTTTAGCATTTCTGCCTTTACCGATAAAATTCACAAGTGATGATAAATTACTGTAGCATTTCTGCCTTAACCAATAATATTCCAAAAGAATCGAAATGCCTGAGAAGTTATTTTGCAAAGTTTAGTAAAGTATCGAAAACTTATTTCACAAAGTTCACTAAAGTATCGAAAAGCCTAAGAAGTTTATTTCACAAGTCCAGTTATTCGAAAGTACTACAAGTTCGTTCATTCGCATACTTCCGATAAGTCCAAAGAGAATATAAATTCAGAGCACAAAGGCATTGGGCAAGTTCTGTTTATGCCAGAAACTTCTGCAAATGTGTATATGTGTATATTCACATGTATTTGCAAAAAAAAGCTTCACTGGCAGCTGTTAATATGGCAGACGGATTTTGAACCCCCCTACTACTTGTGTTTGATCAGAATATTGCAGAGATCTAGAGAATATTTGAGCAAGAGTACAATATTTTCATACAAGCAGCTTATGTAGATAGGGATTCACATACTAGGGCATTCATTTTGTTAAACTTAGCAGGGTCAGAGGCCATAGAAAGAGAGTGATCATTTGTGTATGCACCAGCAGTGTGTGAAGGAGAGGGTGCAGACCACCATATTGTTGTACATGCTGAATCAAGGGAGGACCCCGAGTGTTTGAAGGGCAGGTTTGGAGAAATGCACAACCCCCAGATGAATGTTGCATTAGAGAGGCATTTGTTTTACACAAGAGATCAGAAACCAGGGGAAACATTTGCAGCTTATATAACTGAGTTGAGAAACAGAGCTAAGACGTGCCAATTTGGTGATATAAACAATGAGCTGATAAAGGACAAGCTTGTATGTGGTATTAATAGTGCTGCTGTGAGAACAATTTTACTTTGAGAGAGTGATTTAATGTTGAGCAAGGCCATAGAGATTTGTCAAATATATGAGGTGACAGAAAAACATATGAGTATGCTTGCGAGAGACAAAAGCATAGGTTCAGTTGGCTCCCGAGCAAATGTAGACAGTATGCAACATGTGACAAACAAGAACAGTCCTAAGCATGTGGCAACTGCAGGATTTCTAAAGAAGCCACAAGGTTTTCTAGAAAGTTCCAGGAATAGTGCAAGCTCCAGCAGCAGCTCAGTGCAACACAAACATTAATCAGCAAAACCCAAATCTAGCTTTAATGTTAACTGTCGCAATTGTGGTGCGAATCATGAGTCTAAAAGAGAAACGTACTTAGCATTCGGTCAGTAATGTCACAAGTTTGAAAAATTGAACCATTTCCAAAAGTTCTGTAAATCAAGTAAGCCTCACACAGTTGTAAAGAAAGGTCACACAAAAAAACAAGTTGATCAAGTACAGCTGAAAGAGTCAGCTTTCTGTGTAGATGGTGTGTCAGTGCTTGGTGAAAGAGTTGATGTAGTAAACTTATTGACAAGAAGTGAAGTGTTTTGTACAGTCCAGATTAATGGAAAATCCACAGAGCTCAAAGTAGACACTGGGTCAAAGTGTAATGTTATATCAGCGGACACATTTGCAAATGTGAGAACTAACGAATAACTCAATGTAACCAGTAGTGTGAGACTTGTTGCTTAAGAAGGTGAAGAAATTCAAACCAAAGGTTCAGTGACACTTTCATGATATTTGGCTGAGAACTGTTACAACTTGTTATCCTACGTAGTCCAAAGGCCAGTGCAATCTTTATTGGGTCTCAAAGATAGTTTAAGAATGAATCTGCTTTCTTTTGCTAAAGAAGTTCATCTTGTAAATGCAGTTCCGAGTTCCAGTTTCTCTGAAGCCATTTTCTCAGAATATGCTGATGTTTTCGATGACAAATTGGGCAAGCTTCCATTTGTATATTCTATGAAGTTAGACCCAGAGATCACTCCCATAGTCAGACTAGCAAGAAGAGTCCCGATAGCTATGCGAGATAAAGTAAAAGCTCAGATGGATAAAATGGTGCAGCAAGGTGTAATTTGTCCAGTTACAGAACCAACTGAATGGGTACTGTCCATGGTAGCCACTCACAAGAAAGGCTCAAATGAAATCAGAATATGCATTAACCCAAATTTGAACAAAGCATTAAAAAGACCGTATTGTGCAATGTGCACAGTTGAAGAAGTTGCAGCTCTAGTACCGAATGCCACTGTATTATCTGTTTTGTATGCAAAGAGTTCCTTTTGGCAAGTGATGCTGGATCACAAATCCTCATTTCTAGCTACTTTTGGTACTCCATTTGGCAGATACAGATTCCTAAGGATGCCATTTGGAATAAATTCTGCAAGTAAAGTTTTTCAGCTTGCAATGAACAAATTTTTTCGGGTTATCCTTGTGCCATAATAGTAGACGATCTGTTAGTTGGAAGCAATGGTGAAGCAGACCATGACAGAAACCTTAAGAAAGTTCTAGACAGAGCATGTGAAATGAACTTAAAGCACAATCCTCTGAAGTGCAAATTCAGACTTCCAGAAGTTACGTACATAGGACATTTGTTTACAAGTACAGGCCTGAGACCTGACCATACCAAGCAAGCAGCTATTCTAGAGATGTCAGTGCCAGACAATGTACAAATTTTACAGCATTTTCTGGGCATGGAAAACTATTTAGCCAAATTTATACCAGACTTCAGTGAGTTAACAGCATTTTTAAGATGTTAAATGTTGCACGGTCATGGTTGGAACATCATCAGAAGGCATTTTGAGACCTTAAACAGAAAATTGCCATCCCACCTACGTTAAGATACTATGATGTGAATAAATCAGTTATTCTTTCCTGTGATTTTTCAACATTTTGCCTAGGTGCAGTCATACTTCAAGAGGGCAGACCAGTAGCCTATCCGTCTACAGAACTAACCCAAACTAAGATGCAGTATGCTCAAATTGAGAAAGAGCTTTTGGCTGTATTATTTACTTGCTCCAAGTATTACGATTATATTCATGGTCGAGCTTTTCAGATTGAAACTGATCATCAAATTCTAGTTACTATTCTAAAGAAGCCTATGCATTCTGCTCCAGTGAGATTACAAAGAATGATGCTCAAATTGCAAAAGTACAATTTCAAATTGGTCTACACTAAAGGCAAGTTGCTTTATCTGGCTGATACCTTATCCAGATGTCCTAGAAATATAACAGAGCAGCTTGATGCAGAGACTTTTGAATTTGATGTGATGTCAGTGCATAATCTTTCCACCACTAGACATGATGAATTAAGAGATCACACTCAGACTGATCCAATTTCACAGAAGCTCAATCATTGTATTAATGTCAGATGACTGTCGAAGCAATCTAGTCTATCACCTGAGGTGCAAGCATATTTTCCTTACAGAGATGAATTGTTGATGAAATGTCCTAAAATTGTTGTTCCTGCTTCCTTACAACAAGAATATATACAAATATTGCATTGTGGTCACTCAGGATGCACATCCACTAAAAGAAGAGCCAGAGAATTAGTATTTTGGCCTTCATTATCAAAAGACATCGATAGAGTTATTTCTTCTTGTTCAGTATGTAATAGTACTAGATCGCATTTGCAAAGAGAACCGATTCAGCTAAATCCAATTCCTGAACTACCTTGGTCTACTGAAGCAACCAATATCTCTGAGTGGAACATTCAACACTACTTAGTTCTGGTCGACTCTTATCCAAATTGGTTTGAGATTGATCTACTATCAAACTTATCCTCAACTACTATTACTAAGTTGAAACATCATTTCTCAGTTCATGGTAGCCCACACAAAATTTTTCTGACAATGGTACTCAATTCACTAGCCAGTTGTTTCAGAAATTTGCAAAGGAATGGGACTTTGTACATATCACTAGTAATCCTGAATATCCTCAGTTCAATGGTCTAACTGGATGAGTAGTGCAGAGTGCAAAGCAGTTACTTAAAAGGTCAAAGTGTGACAATATCAATGTATTCTTGAATTTACTTAATCTCAGAAACATACCCCATGATGATATTCTTGCATTGCCTGCTCAACTACTTTCCAGGCAAACTAGAACTATGCTACCTATTTTCTCAAGTTTGTTGCAGCCTAAACCCAAGAACAACAAAACCAACAAGGCTCAATTGTTTAAGAAATGTAATAACCAGAAATCTAGTTATGACAGATCGTGCAGATTACTTCTTCCATTGAAGGAAGGAGACGATATAAATCCAGACAACAAAAGGTTTTGACCGAATAGGACAGATTACAGGCATCTGTGTTTGGTAAATTCCAAAGAAGTGGAGTATAGGAGTAATCACAAACATCTTCTTCCTGTACCAGTACCATCATCATCATTGCAATCACAACATTGTATCTGTGATGCAAACTCTAAATCAAAGGATGAGTCAGACATTGTTTC
Organism: Protopterus annectens; assembly: GCF_019279795.1. NCBI lineage: Eukaryota > Metazoa > Chordata > Ceratodontiformes > Protopteridae > Protopterus > Protopterus annectens. The sequence goes on from NC_056737.1 coordinate 1,074,475,542, forward strand.
TAAACCAGAATGTGCTCAAAAGTCTGATTCTGTTCCAGAAAGTGATTCAAACATTCCACAGGTCAACCATTTTGCAGAAACTGTCCCAGTTGCTAAATCTAATTCCCAGTTTTATGTCACATGATATGGATGAGTGTTTAAACCAGGTGTGAAATATGCAGCAACATAGACTTGATTGTACATACCTATATGTTTTAAATTGTATATTGCATGTTTATAGATTACTTGTGATTTCTGCATGCCAGTCTCATAACAATTGTATGGTCTATTTCTCAAAGAGGGAGGATGTAGATCAGAGTGTAAAGTGTGTGCTTGTATCTTTAAGAAGCATGCAAGGCTATATGTGCATGTATATAACCCACACATGTGCACAACTTTAGTGCCATTGTGAAAGAGCAGCTAGGCAGGGGTGGCTTATGCTATTGGGCTGCAGGACTGCAACCCCCCCAGCTGTAAACAAAGAAGAAAATAAAATAAAAACATTAAATAAAAAAAGAAAATACAAAAATAAAAACGCAAGTTGCAAAACATTGTGCATGTGCGGCATTTCCGGACTGCTGGTGAACCAGTCTCGAGCATATGCACAGAATCCAGACTGTCTCACCAGCAGTCCGGATTAGGAAGAGAGCATGCAGAAGCACTATCCCAGAAGTCTATGCAGTTACAACTGCATAGACTTGAAGGGGGATTGGACTGCAATGTCTGCAGGCTGGATAGCACCCAGCTTGCTGCTCTTGCGGGAAGGACTCACTCTCGTCGTCGGGGGCTAGATGGATGTACTTGTTTTCAGGCTCGTTTTGTGGATGTACTTGTTTTTGCTGTTACAACCTGAGGTAAGGAATACAAAGGGTGTGTGTGTGTGTGTGTGTGTGTGTGTGTGTGTGTGTGTGTGTGTGTGTGTGTGTGTGTGTGTGTGTGTGTATGAGATGCCCCAAGTGCTGTATGGCAGTGGGTAGAGAACAGGCTTGAACCATGCACCTTGGGCCCAGGTGGTAAGAGCCTGAATTCCCTACCCACCACCATTTGTAAAACATTTGCAGATTTTTCCCTCATACTTGTTCTGTTCCTCATAAAATCTGTGGTTTCTGTAGTTTTGTGTCCTTACAAAGTCAGTAGTGCAGTGGTAGCATTGTCATCTGACAGCTGCAGGTTCTCTGGTTTGATTCTTGGCTGGGGTGCCTTCTGTGTGGAGTCTGCATGTCCTCCCTGTGATTGTGTGAGTTTCCTCTGGGTGCACAAAATCATGTGTCTGGAGTGTTTAAAGACATGTCTGGAGTGTTTCTCCCTGCTGAAAATTGACTTTAGTTCCAAGTCAGACTTTCCTGGTTAACAAATGTTAAATAAAATGACAAGCATTTGAATTTCAGACTTCATATCCTTCAGAAAGTACATGGTAACACAAAAGCTTTTATTCTAGCAATTTTCTAAGTTTATAAGATGGACATTTGAAATTTGTCCCTATTTTTGGGACTGTATTCCCCCATTATTAGCTTTGTCCAGGTTTTTTGTGCTATGGTTTAGAGATATGATAAGAACTGAATTCACTGAATATGTTTGGGGGCTGTATTCCCCCATTACTGGCTTTGTCCAGGTGTTATTTGCTAAGAGGTTGAGAGCTATGGTGAGAACTGAATTCACTGAATATGTTTGGAGGCTGTATTCCCCCATTACTGGCTTTGTTCAGGTGTTTTGTGCTAAGACGTTGACAGCTATGGTGAGAACTGAATTCACTAAATGGTAGCCATTTAAGTTTAAGTCTTCCTCTCTTTCACAAAACAGCTGATTTAGCATAGTGGTATGTTGCTCTGACTGTTTTGCACAGGATCCCCGGTTCAAGTCTTGGCAGTAAAATGTATGGTGGTAACACAGCATTTTATTCTAGCAACTTTCCAACATTATACAAGCAATGTTTAAAATATGTCCTTGTTTTTTGGGCTTTTGCCCCCCCCCCAATAAATTTTGGATTTTTCCAGATTTCTTGTGCTGCAAAGTTCAGAGATACAGCTGAGTGAGCAGATTTTACAAGGAGCTGAGAGCTGCAGGGGAGCAAATGTTTAGTGCTGCTTATGCTAAGACTGCTTGCATTGCTAATAGTACAACAGGTAGTGTACTTGCTTTTGATGCAGAAGGCTGTGGGTTCTACTCCCACAGTAGGTAGATGCATTGCTGATACTGTACTGTGTTGCAAAGGGGGTGGATGCTGCACTCCTTTTTGGTGAAGATACCTAGTAACTATGAACCTGTTATCAGTTTGCCATACATTCCCTATTGCAATATTACTAGCTTATCATTTTATTAGTGTTAGATAGGAAATTTATTCCCCAAGGGCAATAGGCACTTTATTTGTAGACGAAACAATGAAATATAAAGTTGTTTGCTAGCAGCAACCTCTTCATTAGTTACAGATCCCTTTAATGTGGAATTATTTAGAGATTGTGCATATGTACTGATACTGGTGGACCATGGAAATTTGAGTAGGCTTTTATGATGGAAATGTTCTGAACTGGTGCATGCATTTTGTTTCATTGCTTACTGGAAAAATATTCAAAGCAATAAATTTAAAATGCCCTCTAAAACTGTACTGTATTGTACAAGGAATATAATTTAATACAATCAGGAAGGTGTATGAAAGAGCATGTGTATGTTTCGTGTGCAAGGGGCCTGTGATTTGAAAACAGCCCAAAGTCAATCTTTATCTGCCACTGGCAAAATGTATTTTCTTTGAATGTGGGTTTCAATGCTGTTTCAATGAATCTGAGTTTCAAGGGCAGAGAAGTTTTAATGCTAAGTCTGGTTTCATTGTGAGACTGCATTGCTTTTTTTAGCAGGTATCTATTAGTGTTTGCGCTGTAAAATGCAAAATAAAACTTTCAAATGAAGTCCAAATCATCGCAGAAGTAAAGCAGACTGCACATTAGTGTTTATGGTAAATGGGGTGAAAAAGCCAATTAATGGTTTTCTGGAATGGCTGTGGGGGGAGGCTCCATTCGACCATGATTTTGTGTGGGGGGAGGGCGGAAAGCTCAAAGACAGCCCCAGCTGAACTATACCTCCCAACTGTCCAGATTTTTGCAGAATGAATAGATTTTTGCTTCTTATTTTTGGTTTGTTCCTCATAAAAGTTGTGGTTTTCTGGCAAATCATTTAGGAATTAAATCATTAAATAATGAGAGACACTGAGTTTCAGACTTCATAACCTTCAGAAAAATGCATGCTAAAGCAAGACCTGTTATTTTATCAACTGTCTCAGTTTATACAAGAGCAATGTTTAGTACCGTTTATATGTTCCCCCAATATATTTGGCCTTGTCCAGATTTCCTGCATTAACAGGTTGAGAGGTACGTGCAAATAAATTGCTTTATAGAATTAGGCATATCCAAACCTCTCAACTGTCCCTGATTTTGGCTGAAAATGTTGCTCATCCCATAATAATCCCTCCGCAAAATGGCAATTTTGGAAGAAAATATGGAGGGTTTACAATTAATAAATAACTGTAATAATTAGAGTTATAGATTATTTTTATTTTAGGAATGCATGTAGATTCTTTTATTTTGTCAGCTGCTCAAGTTAGCAGTACTAATATTAAAAAAGTGTCCTTTCTTTGACAGGTTCCCAGCTGTATTGCATGGCTATTTTATATTTTTGCATCACATTTTTGGTCCGTTTGTCATAAAATTGTGTTTTTTTGGCAAATTAGTGGCAAATCATAAAATTGTGTTTTCTTGGAAAATTAGTGGCAAATCATTAAAGACTGAAGTTAGAAAATAATGACAGACATTTCAGTTTCAGATTTCATATCCTTCAGAAAATTCATACTAATGCAAGAACTACTATTCTATTATTTTTCTAAGTTTATAAGAGCAATATTTAAAAATTGTCCTTATTTTGGGCCTTTGTCCCACTTCAATGTATGGCTTTGTAGAGATTTCTTGCTCTGAGGTTGAGAGGTATAACAGGGGTGTGTGGGGGGCACAGCCTCCCCATTTAGTTTGAGTACATATTGTCTTCTGGAGAGAGTTAATCAGTGTTGTAACTATGCATGTCTATTGTTTAAATCTATTATTTTGAAGTTTTTGGTAAAATACAATATAAAACAAACAAGGTGCAGGGCTACACCCCCCAACTATATATACTAACTTCAGGATCGCACTACAGTAGGGGAAAAGGGCATATACCTTTGACTTGCCTTACAGTACTCCACACAGTGCCATATATAACAGTAATTTGTGTTTTCAGTGATGTGGTCGGGGCAAAATGAAATTCAGTGAAATGAGATTCAACGAAACAAAGTAGACCCATATATATATATATATATATATATATATATATATATATATATATATATATATAAACTATACATTTAGTATTTAACTGATGAGTTTTTAGGAGGGTATTTAAAATAAAGTGCTTAATAACACATGCATTGTTTAAATAATTTGAAATTTTAATTACATTTGTATTTTAAGACTTTGTTTTCATGGTGATTGCTGCTGTTCCTGTGCATTCAGTGAATTTTTAAAAAAAACTCAGATATGAAGCTGGCATTTTAAGAATGGAATGGACTGTAAGTCATGTGATGATGGTTCAAGATTTTAAATACAGGTTGTTTGTAACAAAGTGACAAAAGTGCTTATTTTTCTGATTTTGTTCATGTTTATTCATTTTTTTCTGCTAGATTAAACAAGTGTTCGTGAGCTCATTGCGTTTTTTTTGTTTTCAGGCATTGCAGTACTTCAGTTTTTCCTGAGCATTTTTCGTTTCCTTGTACTTGATTGTTGCAGTTCTAAACATACTTAAAGAAATGTATTATTTTTCAGAGGGGTGAAACATAACTTATAGTCATATTGGAGTCAAAGCTGGTTCATCCAGTGCCTAGTGCCTCATTCCCGATGTATCACCCCACTCCCTTAGCTCTTCTAGTGAAGCCAAAAAAAAAGGAACTCCAGATTACTTGGTATTAGCTTCCTAATAGAAAAATAGAGACCCATGCCCCCTCAGATCTTTAAATGAACAGAAGAAAAAACAAAAACAAAAAAATAATGAAGTAAGTGCACTTCTACAGTTCTCGATCATGCCGCCAACACTTTGATGTTGGGGCATCTGTTCTCTTTGCCTTACCCTTCGTACATTACTGAGTCCTATGCCAAAATAAATCTGGCAGATGCACATTGTTAGTTTGTTTGCAGCCATAATGCATTCAGACATATATTGCATTTCTCACTTTACAAAGAAAGCAGTTGCTAAGCATGTTTTTCAACATGAAATTGCTTTCCGTCCTCTGTGTTTAAAGTCTTTTGATACTTACATTGAAGTATCAATGTACTAGCAGCAGAATGCATAGAGGCAGAGCCAGATCAAGCAGAAGGCAGTTCAGGCAGCCGCCTAGGGTCTGGGACTCTGGGTGGGGGTTGGCCCTGGCTAAAAAATGCTTAATTCTGTTTTTAATGAAAAAAGAAAATGAAACTCTGTTCTGCTCTTGATTTAAAAATTAAAGTGGATGGAAAAGCTCTCATGTATGAATACAAGATTACATCAGCACATCCTGCACATGAGTGAATCAGAGAGAAGACGTGGCAGGACGTATGTATGGGACATTTAATTTGTGCAAACAGCATCAGGGACATACCGGGAGATTATGAACAGTTTGGATATGCAGATTGCTTACTTGATTCAGCTGCAGAATGGAGTGGAGATTATAAACATTAGATTTGGATATGCAGAGTATGAACAATTTCTGGCAAGTGTGTGTGTGGGTGTGTGCGTACGCGCGAGCTCGTATGCGCTTGCGTGCGTGTGTATATGCGTGCGTGTGTATATGCGTGCGTGTGTGTATATGCGTGTGTGTGTGTGTGTGTGTGTGTGTGTGTGTGTGTGTGTGTGTGTGTGTAAAATACTTTGTTAGGAGCACTGTCTAGTTACATGACTTTGCCTATAGTCAAACCCTGAAGAGCAAGTAGAGGGAGGTTGTCATAATGGTTAAGATATTTGCCTTACAGACACAAAGTGTAGGGTTTGATTCTCACATGGGTTAATTGGCTAGGCTTAAAATATTCCACAAGGAGAGTTAGCCTAGTGCTAATCTATGAACCTATTACCAGAGGGAAGTTAGCATAATGGTACCAGAAGGAAGTTGGCATAATGGTTAAAATAGTTTCTTACAGTCACAAGGTGCAGGGTTTGATTCTAACATGGGTTAATTGGCTAGCTTAAAATGGCACACAAAGGCAACTAGCCTAGTACTAATCTATAAACTTATGAACCTAAGAGCTTTAATACTCCACACCAACTCCCAGGCCTCTTTTAGTTTTTTTTTTATTTTTGTAAATCACTGAGGATTGCACTCTGTCAATGCCAGAGATGGAGTTAGTATTGTGGTTCAAAGTGACTGTCAGTGGTACAATAAGTAACACGCTTACCTTTGGTGCAGAAGGCTGTGAATTCTATTCCCTCACCAAGTAAATTGGTTACTGACACTGCAGTATTCTTCTCAACTGTCCCTGATTTTAGCTCAGTCCCTCTTTATCCCTCCTAAAACTGATGACTTTTGGAGAACATGTGGTGCATTGCACTTAATAAATACTAACAGAAATTAGAGTTATAAACTTCTTTTACTACAGAAAATGTATATTAATTCCCACTTGTCTTGTTCTATCAATGCCTCAGGTTAATAGTACTAATATTTTAAAAGTGTTTCTGATAATTTCTGGATTTGTCCCTGATTCATTAAGCCCTATACACTGCAGTGCATCATAAGGGGGATTCTGCACTCCTGAGTGAGTTGTCATTTGGATGAGATATTAAACTGGGTCCCATCTGCTTTCGTTGGTGGAAGCTCCACTGAATGTAAAAGATCCATGGCAGTTATTAAAAAGAGTAGGGGAAGTCCCTGATGCCCTGGCCAAATTTCACCCAGTAGTATAAATATCACCTTGGGTTTTTCCTGAAAAGAAGACACTATACTGTGGGGACTAACCTTGATAACAAAGGATAAATTAAAAAAATAAAACCTTTTACTCTGTTAACTTTTAAAGTGATTTTGACCAGTTTGCTCTTCTGTGTCCAGTTTTGCAGAACATTTCTGATTTTACCTCATATTTATGCCCTGTCTTTTCCCTGTCTTTGAGCGAGTCACTTAACCAAACAGTATTGTGGGGCAACTGGAAATTTGGGCTTATCTCCTGAATGCCCTGTGTACTTAAAGTCTTGTAACTACCTATGAACCAGAGTACTTGTGGTGTAAAGGAAGAATGCTGACTGTAGAAGTAAAAGCCTCATCATATGAGCCATGATCTTTGGTTTACTTGTTTTGTTGACAGTATGTTTATTATTCAGCTATGAAGAAACTGGACAGCATGAAGTCTATGAGTTTAAAATTAATATTTTAACTATGAATGCATTTTTAGTTTAGCTTATTTTTGAAGACACGTGAAATGCACTGTGTTTGGGTTACAAAAGTTTGTGTAGCAATTAGTGCAGGTGAGTAAAGCTATAATGTATTAAAAGGGCAACTTCTTGTAGTACAGTATTTGAGTCTGTCAGCCTGCATTTGTCTTCTGTGCATCATTAAACAAGTTACTTTACCAGACATTAGTCCTGGGCTGCTCCTGAAAAGGGGACACTTGTTACCAGTTGGCTGTCCTGGGCTGTTAGCAAATGTGTTGTGCATTTGTCTTTTGGATTTCTGGATCCTTTGCATAGTTGCTAATTACTGCTTCACTATATTCTATATCATTATGAATCCCAACACTTTTCTTGTAGTTTAATAGGTTGTCAGATGCATTTTCACTAAATGTGGGTTTCAGTAGAAAAGAAGTGTACTGTTTCTCATTCTAAATCTGTTTTCAGTGTGAGAGTATTTTGTGTTGTTTTGTTTAGGAACTAGTTTTGTGTTTTTTCCTGTAAAATTTGAAATAAAAGTTTTAAATGATATCCCAAAATCCCTGGGATACCAGTAGAAGAAAATAGTATGTCTACACTGACCATTTCAGCAGTGTTTATGGTAACTGGGAAGGAACAGCCAAGTAGTAGAATGGTATTGATTTATTACTATACATAGGCCCCATTTGTCCATGATCTGGCTGTGTTGACTTTGGAGGAGTGCTGTGCAACAATGCATCATTTTTGAGCATTTAAGCAGGTCAGACTTGCACTGGGTGATGTCAGGTAGGATAGCTGTACTTGGTGACAGCGGTCAAAAATGAGGTATAGGGGTAATTTATTTATTTAACATTTGTTTATTGGGAAAGTCCGACTTGGAACAAAGCCAATTTTCAGCAGAGGTCTGAGGAGAAATGCCCCAGACGCATGTCTTTGTAATGTGGGAGGAAACTGGAGCACCCAGAGGAAACTCACACAAATACAGGGAGGACATAGAGACTTCACACAGAAGGCACCCCAGCCGAGAATTGAACTGGAGATCCTCTTCCTGTGAGGTGACAATGCTTCTGCTCCACCACTGCTCCATCCATAATGCAAGCATGTAAGCCCCACCCCCAAAATAGTACGCTGTATGCAGTAATATTTCTGATTTTTTTGTATGACTTGTGGGTTGTTGAACAAAGCTGCTGCTACATTTATATTGTCTTTAATTGTTTTGCTTTATTCATTCCACTAAAAAGCAAATTAATTCATTAATGGGCCTGGATTGTGCAATATAGCCTAAACATGTGGCATTTTAGTAATATATTTTTACAGTAACTTGTTTACAGCCAGCAACAATTGAAAAGGGTGGACATATGTCAGGTCATACAGTATGCATTATTTAGCATGATGATCAGGATTGTCTGATATTCAGTGTCCATGATGCAGTCATTGTTTGGTGCGATGATCAGGATTGTCTGATCATCAGCATCCATGATGCAGTCATTGTTTGGCATGATGATCAGGATTGTCTGATCTTCAGCATCCATGATGCAGTCATTGTTTGGCATGATGATCAGGATTGTCTGATCTTCAGCATCCATGATGCAGTCATTGTTTGGCATGATGATCAGGATTGTCCAGTCTTCACCATCCATGATGCAGACATTGTTTCATACTACTGTGATAGTCTTCTCTACAAGATCAGATTATAAAGAATTTCAGCATTTGGTTAAAACAGTTACTCTGTCTGCCAGTTAATGCAAAGGCCTAAATCTCTGACATTTTAATGAGCTGCTTCTTGTGCCAAGGGGTCAGGGTTTGAATCTTTCCACCTTCATTTATCTAATGTGTAACATTGAGCAAGCCACTTAACTTTCCCACTTGCTCCAAGCACTGCCTTGTTATTTGGGTTAGGCTCCGTAATGGTCTCCAGGACTACATACGTAGTAACTATGAACCTGTTTATCATTTACCAGTCATTCCCTGTTGCATAGCTAATCTTGTACCAGAAATGTTATGGCAGTATCACCGGCACACCATTTTTTAATGCAAAACATTTATAGGCGAAGCACTGGAACAAAAAGCTGCTTGCCAGACAGCATCGATCTCTAAATTAATAATATTTATTTTAATGTAGAAGTATTTAGATGACTTTTACTTCAGCAGAGATTGTACACATTGACTGATATTGGTGGATTTATAATGACAGCAGTTTGACTGGCCTTTTATTGTTGAAATGTTCTGAAATGGGTAATTGTTGTTATTATTGGTACATACATTTTGTTTCAATGCTTACTGGAAAAAATGTTCAGAATTACAAATTTTAACAGATGTTGCTGTATTAAACAAGTAATATAATTCAATACAATCAGGAAGGTGAATCAAGGAACAAAGGCATTTATGCCTAATCCTAAAAATGTGCGCAAGGAACCCATGGTTTGAAAACAGACTGGAGACCAAGATACACTTAATCCTCCACTAGCCAGATGTATTTTCAATGAATGAATGTGAGTTTCAGGGGGTAGAGAAGTTTTTTGCTGCTCATGCTAAGTTGGTTTTCAGTCTAAGACTGTTTTGTTTACTGAATGGTCCAATCCAAATCTCTGTGATAATTGTAAAAGTAAAGAAGAAAACATCATGCACAAGAAAGATTTGAAAAGTGTTTTTGGTAAATGGAGAGAGAGACAGCCAAGTAAATGTATATTGCGGTGACTGCCGGGGGGTTGGTGGGTCTGGTGCATTACAATGCCATTTAACCATCATACAGCTCTACATAGAGGTAGGCATTGCTTTTCTTAACAAGCGTACTTCAGTAATGTGCAATTCATTGGGAATATCCTATTAATGCCAGGCAATGTAAACCAATATTAAACCAGAGATTTGCAGCTTGAACGGTGCAGACAACACAAAAGAAGTACCATGACAAAGTGCTGCAAGCTGCAGAAGAACTAAAGGTAAGATTCAGAAATGTGGTAAGCAATGTAAGACTACTACACAGAGGTAAGACCATAGAACATTTATTCACAATTCAGAGACAATGAGATTTCCTGTTCTCATCACCTGTTATGTCCCTGTGCACCTCAAGCAACACTGGTACTTTCTGGAAAATGATAAACCAGAATGTCTGATGTTGCACATTTGCACTATTCATAAGGCACCATTGCCATGTGCCATGCACTGCTATGTACCTTCAGAAGATAGGGCTAATATCCATCCATATAACCCTGGTCTAATCATTGTAAGCCATTCTAGCACAATGTGGACCACTAACGAATATCAGCATGCTTATAAAATGTGTCATAATCCCAAGGAGAGACTTATTTGATATTAACATACCTATGCATGGTCCACGGTGCAATCGCAGGGATGATCCATAGCATGTTCTAATGTTACATAAGAATAATGTGCATTTCCATAATTTAGATATACATACATAAAAATGCAGACACCTAACACAAGAAATGTGTAATTTATGTAACACTGCACATGGCTATTATCTAACAGTGCAGCTCGTGCTGAGCTGATCTTCACATACCAGCCTTTTGGATTTTACATCCAGTCATTCTTTGAAACACTCCAAAGCAGTGAGAAGAAGTACAGGAAATTAATTAGAGGCTAATCTGACATGTACACTGCAGTAATGAATGAGGCATCCCCATGGGCCTCTGTATCTGGACTATGTGCTGTAGTATTGAATAATATTTAGCACATTAAACCTAGTGATGCCTCCAGGATTAACCTAGGGCTACTTGTGCAAATCTAATATTGTCTGTTCATATTTACAATAGTAACTGCAATGCCATGCATTGGCTGTGCTCTTACATTAAGAAATTCATCCAACTTGTGGCAGAAGGTGTTTACCTGATTTCTCTGAGTTGGGGAGAACTCCAGGGAGCTTAAAGTGCACTTGTTTGTTGGCTAGAGGGCATAAGAGTCCCTTTTCAAGATTTTATTTTTTTCTGCTATAAATCAGGAAGTTTGTAAGGCTCTGTGCTGACTTCCAGAGCTCTGCAACTCTTTTTGAGTGTTTTGACTGCATCTAGAGCCATACAAACTAAGATAAGGATGTATTCTTGATTTTCTGCAGCTGTACTTGCTTTATACAATAATTGCTACTGTTCTGAGCATTTCTAAATAATTTACTTAATTTTGTGGAAAAATTGTCATTTCGCTGTTGGCATTTTCTAGTTTTACTTGCCTCCAAATCACCTTGCAGAGGGGCGAATTAGCCAGGGACTTAGTTGTTTGGTGGTAGTTTGTTGTTTAATCTGGTCTAAAAAGGTACTTTTACTGAGGTCTTACATTAAGAACTTTTGGGCTCATCCATCCTGTGGCAGAAGGTGTTTATCTAGTTTCTCTGAGTTGGAGAGCACTTCAAAGAGCTTAAATTGCAGTCATTTTTGGCTAGAAGGCATGGGAGTCAGTTTTCAAGCTTTTGTTTTCTATACTATAACTCAGAATTTGCTTTTGAGGTAAACAGAACATACTGGATAGACAGATATGTGTCCCAAAGGATCCTCATGCTATGGAATAGACTTCTCATCCATGTAAATAGAGCTCATCCCGGATGCTATTGAAATTAAACCTTGACAACTGAATGGGAAATCATAAATTTACCTCTGGTCTGGCTCCCATGTCCCTTATGAACAGATGCCGTCAATAGGAAAAGTGTTATCATAACATCTCCCCTACCAAATCCCTTTGATATCTCCATATTAACACCCCCCGCCCACCCATATGGTACTCGGGGATCCAAATGGATTTGAGGTGCATGACTAGGTATGTAAAGGCCCTAGTGGTCATTAGTCTAGGAACAACCTATGGACCTATACAAGCTACTGAAATATTTAAACATAAAGCTTACATGATGCGCAGAATAACTGCATTTATATTTGACCTCTATCTAGTGCGCCTAAAGAGATTTTAAACATGGTTCAATTTTCATATTTTTCTAAATATCCTAACAGTTAAGTAACAAAGACAGATATGCTTAGCTTCTAATGAAAGTACAGAAGTGGATGAATAAAATGCTAGTGCCAGTACGTGTGTTGCTTGAGCGGTCACTGAGACAGTATAAGCTGTTCACAGAAATGATAAAACTGAATATTTACGGTGTTTATTGTGATTTATAAAATCCAATTTAAGACCTAGAATCTGATGAATATTACCATTTAAAAGATTAGTTTTTGCTGAACAGCTTACCATTGACACTTTTTTAAGTAACACTTGTTCTAATGACAGAAATGTGGCTAGGGTAGGAAAAGGGGGCAATTGCCTTGAGGGGCAAGCTGCTAGGGGGCTGAATCAGAAGTAAAGTATTGGTAATGCATTGCCAGCTTTCACTAAGGATCACAATTCATTATTTAAGCAGACACTGCTGTGCGACTGTGTAAATGAATGCAATACTGTGGTGAGAACCAGAGAGGAAGACTGAGTAATGAAGAACACAAAAATCTGCAATATTTTGTTCTCCCAAACTATATTTTGAGGGAGTGCCAGTCTGGGGACTTCCCAGGGTGCCAGTTTAACTGAACATTTGTTTGAATTAAAAGAATACATAGCCTATGTAACAGCTGAAAGAGTAGAAACTTCCAGAACACCATTGGAGGAGATACGTTAGTGCCCAGCAGATGAGAAGGCATGCAGTTGTTACTCCCTGCTACAATAATGAAGTTATGTGACATGCCGTTGCCTAATTGTTTTTATAGGAGCAGATGGCCCTTGAATAAAAAAAGCCTGGAAGCACAAAAGTGGAAAAGCCCAGTACATAAAACTCTAAAATGTCCAGATTTTTCCTTTGTTTTAGGTCTGTTCTTCATAAAATCTGTGACTTTTGGTAAATTATTGAGGACTGTAGTCAATAGATAATGACAGCCATTTGGGTGACAGACAGCATATCCTTCAGAAAATGATTGCTAATGTAAAACCTATTAATCATAGGTTCATTGGTACATACTATGCTAATAATCTGTTAGGATCTGAAGAAGCCTAGCCTTACATTCCTGTGGTAGTTTCTAGCCCTTATATTTTGCATACGTGTAACTCAGAGATAGGCCGAACAAGGATACGTTAGGACATTTATGTGTTTTCCCTGTTCATGAGGGACAGGGGTGCTAAACCAAGGGTGAATTTGTGTTTAATGATCCATTCATACAAATTACATTTGAATAGAGTAAGACAAGTACTTTATGAGGATTGAAATACAGTTCCATAGTAGTTGTATTCTGTGAGATACAAACATGTCCCTCCAACATGTTCTATTTATTTTGCAAAACAGATTGAGATTCCTTGAGCAGGTGTTTACGACACCACTGGACATGTGAATGTATAAATGGTCTGAAAGAACAGGGTCTTTTGAACTCTGCACTCATAGGTTCATAGGTTCATACTAGGCTATTTGCCCTAGGGCATTTATAAGCCTAGCCAGAGTGCGTTTGGCTTTCGCCACCCATTCTAAATTAATTTTGCTATGCCCTTTTTCAAGGTTAGTATACTGTGCCTCTGTCTAACAGTGCCACAGAAGTGATACCCGGGGTAAACCTACGATCTCCCATCCACTCATCAAGAGTCCTCTTGAAGAGAGTCAATGAGGGACTCTGCCTAACCTGGACTGGGATTTTATTCCAGAGTGAAGGGAGCCTCTGGGTTATGAATCTGTCCCTCCAGCATGTCCTATTTATTTCAGTGCTGAGGTTCAAGTCTCTCAAGCGCATAGCTCGATGGGATTTGGATTTTCTGAGGTGCAGCATGCCCATTATATCTGGGTTGGACATGGCTTTATACGTCAGGCACAGATCGCCTCTGAGCAGGCGGTATGCCACTGAGTAGAGCTGGAGTTTCTTTAACCGGGCAGCATATGGCATCTGTTTGAGCCCTATGATCCTCTTGGTGAGGTACTTTTGGGGTCTTTCCAGTTGTTGCAGGTGTCTGGTAAGGTACATCCCGAAAGGGGCATTGTACTCAATTATGGGCCTGATGAGGGATGAGTAAAGAGGCACGATGACCTCCCCTGATCTAGATGTGAATCCCTTCATGATTAGGTGGGCTATATAAAATGTTTTTCTAACCACTTTGGCCACGTGGTTGTCAAATGAGAGACTGCTATCATCTTGGGTCCCCAGGTCCCTAATTACTTCTTCTGTACTTAATGGATTACCACCTATGTGGTAATTTGTGGGCACTTTGTTTTTGCCAAAGGGGATGACTATACACTTTTTGGCATTTAGCTTGTCTGTTTCTGTGAGACCCTTTTGGAGGATGCTTGTGTCGGCTGGAGAGTCGATTATGGTGCCCAGTTTGCAGTCATCTGCGAACTTAGTCAGCCACAGTCCTTCCGTGTTGGCCTGTACCTCCGAGAAATATATACCGTACAAGAGAGGTCCCAGGACTGAGCCTTGTGGGACGCCACTTGTAACTGGTTTGGAGTCTGACATGGCTCCAGCAATTCTAACCATGTGGGTTCTGTCCTTGAGCCAGTTTGCAACCCATCTATTGACATAGGGGTTTATATTTAAGCTGGTGAGCTTATCTATAATGCCCGAGTGGGGTATTGTATCAAAGGCTTTTGCGAGGTCCAGGTAGGCTGTGTGGACCACCTTCCCCTCATCAATGGCCTTGGTGACTGTTTCAAAAAAATCAGCCAGGTTTAAGAGGCAGGATCTGCCCTTAACAAAACCGAACTGGGTAGGATCCAGTGTCTGTAGGTCCCCAATATCTTTATTTATGAGGTCCATGATGATCCTTTCCATAGCTTTGCAGACCAAGCTAGTCAGGCTTATGGGGCGATAGTTTCCAGGATCCATTGAGGCACCACCTTTGTGGAGAGGGACCACTGTTGCGGTACGCCACTCTTTGGGTACATATCCTGTAGTAAGGCTGAGATTGAACAGTAGTTTTATGTTTGGGTTTAGCTCTTCTTGGAGTTCATGTAGGATGCAGCCCGGGACACCGTCTGGTCCCATTGATGCTGTGTTTTTTGCTTTGGAGAGGGCAGCTCTTTCCTGAGCATCTGAGATGTCAGGGGGGCAGCACTCTGCTGGGATAAATATTTGCCCTTTTGGTGGGGAGGGGAGGGAGAAGTTTCCGCTGAACCTGTCAGCTAGGATGTTGGCAATGTCTGTGGGTTCGGTGTATTTTTTGTCATTTTGGACTAATTCTGAGCATATCTGGGAATTCCCACCCAGGTTCCTAACATAACTAAAGAAAGCCTTGCGATTATCCTTAGTGTCCTGTGCAATTTTTCTCTCGAAGCTGGCCTTAGACGATTTTATGAGTGCCCGTAGTTTTTTGCTAATACTGATCAGAGATGCCTTCCCTTTTCGGGATTTTGCTCTATCATGTAGTAGCTTCCTCCTTTTATGGTATAGTTTGTTTATGGCTGGGGTCCACCAGACAGGATGTCTACCTTTCAAGGATTGGGTCTTGGTTTTATTTGGGATTGCATGATCCATGCATTCCTGAAGGTGTTCATAGAATGTGTTTATAAAGGATTCTGCGGTCTGGGCCATATTTTTCACAGGCCCGGGGGCTTTGAAGGATTCCACCTCGGTTTTGAGGAGTGTGAAATTTGCTTTAGAGAAGTTTTTTACTGTGGTTTTCAGGGTAGGGGGTGGGGTCGGGATGTGAATATCCAGTGAGATTAGTTTATGGTCTGATCTTACAAGTGAGGGATACACTTCTGGTCTGGAGCATAGAGTCCCCATGTTGGTGATGATCAGGTCCAGTATGTTTTCCCCTCTTGTGGGAGTGGTAACAAGTTGTTCCATAGCATTTGAGTTTATAAATTCTAGGAACCTTTGGGCTAGGGTGTTGGCTCTAGAGTAATGCTTCCAGTCTATGTTTGGGTAGTTGAAGTCGCCCAATATAATGGTGTTTGGAGAGACCTTCATATTTTCCAGTGTTCTCAGGAAGGCCGAGTGGGGTTTCTGGGTTTGGGAGGGTAGTCTGTAGCAGGCTATAAACTGGAAGGCAGTTTTACCCACTGTTAGTTGCACATAGGTAGTCTCTGATGCTTCGTGCTGTGCCACCAACCTGGAGGTGTTGGTATCTTTGACGAATATTGATACTCCCCCTTCTTTTGTGGTACGGTCCAAGTTTTGGGGCCAAAAAGCATGGTATGAGGTATAACCTGGTAGTGCTGGGTTGCTCTCGGGAGCCTTGAACCAGGTTTCTGTTGCTGCACAGATATCGATGCTCTCCATGCTAGGGAGAGTTTCGAGTGCATGCATCTTGAGGTTTAGACTTCTGGCATTGAGTAGCATTACTCTTAGTTTCTTATCCCTTGTGATACCTATGGAGGTGGGTTTGTCTTTTGAGCCTTGCCTAAAAAGGCACTATAGGGGTAGCAAGAGCCTTTGCCAATATCCGAAAGCCCAGGGGTGACAGGTGCAAGCCATCCCTAGTGAAGCATCGTGGCTTGTCGAGCATGTCATCCCAGGCTGACAGGCATTAGATCCCCTTTGAATGACACCAATACTTAAGCCAAATTGTTGAAATCGATCATCTTGTCTTCATATTGTGGCATCATTCTTGGTGAGGGTAAGATGCTACTCAAGGTCAGGGTCATACCGGCCTGGGCTACATGCTCAGAGAGCTCCTCTATGTCTCTTTTCATGTAGTCCAGGGAGGTACATCTCAGGTCATTCACACCAGCATGGACAATGACTGAGTCATATTTGTACTTGCCTTGGAGTGACCTGAGTGCTTGTGTTATGTGGCAGATCCTAGCGCCCGACAGGCAGCTCACCGTGACCTTCTCCTTGTTCAGCCTGGTGAGCGGGACGTCAGTGTGCCTGACGATGGAGTCACCTATTACAAGTGTATCAGGTGTGTTGTTTAGCCTTAAGGGCTGTGACTGTTCGGCACACTGGCTTTGTGAGCTATGTGTTGCACGTGTTTTGTTTTGGGGTAGCGGTTGCTTGGGTGTCTGCTTTGGAGGTCTCTGCTGCTTAGGCAGATTTTTATTTAGAGCCTCCAAGTATGTTTTTGTGTGTTTATGTGTTTGGTTTGCTGTCGTGGTAGGTCTATGTGAGTCTGGAATTGTAGTGAGTGTGGTTTCCTTCTCCTCCTGACTGGTTTTGCCAGTACTGACTTGAGAGAGCTTAGCCTCCAGTATGGCTATATGGTTGCATCTCTCACATGTGTTGGAATTTGTTGGGAGGAGGAGAGGGTTGTCTGTGTACATGAGGCAGTTGTAACATTGCCTCAAGATTCCCAGATTCACCAGCTGGACCAGAGAGGAGATTGACAACTGACCTTTGGACATGCTAGAATAGTATTGGGAATTACTTTATAATTGAAAAAAAGGGCCAATGGGGAACGAGGTACTCAAGGGGAATTTGTGAGGGTGTAGTGCTTTTAATATTTTAGTGCTGACTTATATAATTGCTTTAGTGAGCAAGTGCCAGGTAACTTAAATGCAATGTGTTTCAGGTAACTTAAGTGCAAAAACGACAAACAGTAACTTTCTTTCAAGTGAAACAAGGAAATAAGTACAGTAAGCAATGTAGATATCACTAGGGATCCACAGAAGCGCTGAAAAGTCGTGTTTTAGGTGGAATTAGCGTTTCAGGGAAATAACAAGCAAACAAACAAGCAGCATACAAATAAAGCTAGATTCATCAGGCCTGGATCTAGTCTATGCTACAGCAAATGAGGTGTACCAATTTCAGTAAGAAACAGTTCAAATATGCAGGCACTATAAGCCTTTAACCAGAAATTCCCAGCTCAGAAGGGCAGAGTCTAGCCTCTCCTCCCACAAGAGTGCAGACCACGAACCTTCTTAATGTAAAATAACTGGCCTGAAGCCCTAGTGCTTAAACCAGAACTAATACACTTTTAGAATAACAGACACTGAGCCCTCAATCAGCAGTTCACAACTTAGAAGGATGTAAGCTACCTGTCCTGCCACCACAGTGCAGGCCACAAACCTTCCTAATGTAAAACAACTGGTCTGAAGCCCAAGTGCTTAATCCAAAAGACTTAGAATGATAGCTACACTTTATTCAACTTACTACCAAGAAGTAATAAATACAATTGAATACTTTAAAGAATGCCTGGATTAGTGCTCAAGTTATGCAAACAAAGCTAGATTCAGCAGGCCTGGATCTAGTCTATGCTACAGCAAACAAGGTGTACCAATTTCAGTAAGAAGCAGTTCAAATATGCAGGCACTATAAGCCATTAACCAGAAATTCCCAGCTCAGAAGGGCAGAGTCCAGCCTCTCCTCCCACAAGAGTGCAGACCACGAACCCTTTTAATGTAAAATAACTGGCCTGAAGCCCAAGTGCTTAAACCAGAATTAATACACTTTTAGAATGACAGACACTGAGCCCTCAATCAGCAGTTCCCAACTTAGAAGGATGTAAGCTACCTGTTCTGCCACTACAGTGCAGCCCACAAACCTTCTTAATGTAAAACAACTGGCGTGAAGCCCAAGTGCTTAAACCAGAATTAATACACTTTTAGAATAACAGACACTGAGCCCTCAATCAGCAGTTCCCAACTTAGAAGGATGTACGCTACCTGTCCTGCCACCATAGTGCAGACCACAAACCTTCCTAATGTAAAACAACTGATCTGAATCCCACGTGCTTAAACTAAAAGGCTTAGAATGAGTTACACCAAACAGTAATAAATACAACTGAGTACTTTTAAGATGACGCAAAAGCAAAATAAAGTAGGAAGAACCACAAATACAGTAAAAGCAGATTTTTTTTTTTTGAGTGAGCAAATGAGATGGGCCTAGGAGTTACAGGACAGAAACAAGTGCAAATGCAGGCCTTCAAATTAGAAAGTTGAGAGAGATGGAAGACCTCCCAAACGGCCAATAACTACAAATTCTGGGCAAGAACCACTCCTTATGTGGTAGACAGGTTACCTAGTGCTTAGGTTACCTAGTGCTTACCACTCCCACTAATAAGCTAGAAGGCTTCCCTCCAACACAGAAAGGCTTGGGGGCTCAGAAGCTTACAAATAGTCCTGGATATAGCAAATCTGTATCTGGAACACTAATTACAGGAAAGGTAGGAAACAGGCTTACAATTTTTTTTTTCCAGAAAAGTAGCAAAAACAGTAGTAAAAACAATTCACATGCAGTGCAAGCTGGCACACTTGAGTATGTAGCAATATTAGTCCACACACAGTTTGAAAAAATGTAATTAAATTAAAAAGGACTAAAAGCAAGTGCAGAAAGGGTTTATTAGGTAGAATGCGGTAGAGAGATGGGACTGGGGGAGTGTCCTAGATCAAATCTACAGTGGGGTGGGCACTGCAAAAGCCACCAAATTTAAACTACTACCAGAACAGGGAAGGGGGTGGGGAAAAGTTTCAACAGAGATGTGAGGAATCAGAGTGCAAATTATAAAACCCAAAAAATATATACTGATCTTTGTATATTTGCAGAACACTAAGACAACAGATATCTAAGCAACAATTTAGCTCTATAATACAGAATAATACAGAAAAATATACTCAGCTCTATATATTTGCAGAAAGTCTTGTAAGGCTGTGCCACTTTAAATGCAGACTGTTGCTATTAACAGTTCAAATTAAGGGAACCTTGAGTTAACAACACACAAGCAATAGAAACCACTCAAGCCAGAGGTCACTTTTCAGCAGCCTGTATTTCACTCTGAAGATGGACAAGGCTTTGAGATGGTTTGCCTAGTTTTTCATAGGTAAATACTAGGCTAGTTGCCCTTATAGGCCATTTTAAGCCTAGCGAGTTCCCCTCAATGGTGAGAATTAAACCTTGTACCATGTATCTGTGAGGTAAACACCTTAACCATTATGCCAACTCCCAACCTGATCATGTTAAGCCCTTGATTTTCTTATTTTGAAACCATTGTGGCCATTCCAGGTGTGACAGGTGTTTGGATAGGTATGTTCCAAAAGGTGCATTATACCCAGTGATCAAATTAATGAATGGCGAGTGCAGTGAACAATTGCGTCTCTGGATATGGACATAATACCTTTAGATGAAAGCTGTATGATAAAAAGGACTTAAGTTCAACAGTGGCTGCATGGGAATCAAAGGATGGTTTATTGTCTACATAGGTTCCCAGATCCCTAACTATGGGATCAATTTTTAAGTAGGAGTTGTCGATGTGATAATTAAAAGCAGAGTCGTGATTGCCAAAGGATATGAATATACAGATGTTGGCATTTAGTTTTAGTCCATAGTTTTGACACCTACTATTTTTTTTTTGGGGTGGGTCATACTCTCTTGGAGATTCTTGATGTCCTCTGGAAAGTTTATGATGACACCGAGTTTGCAGTCGTCTGCAAACTTAGTCATTCATATAAGTTTTGCCATCTGAGATATATATTCCAAAGGGGTGTGGCCTAAAGACTTAACCCTGGAGTACACTGCTAGTGACAGGTGTTTGGGAGGAGGTATAGTTGCCCATCCTAATTTCTGGGATTGTATTTGTGAGACAGTTTGCTATCCAATGAGTTACATATGGATTGACATTTAGCTGTGAGAGTTTATATACATTACCTGAGTGTGGGATGGTATTGAATGGCTTTGTAAGGTCTAGATAGATGGTGTGTATGCCTTCAGTGACTTTTTTGACAAAGTCAACAAGGTTAAGTAGGGAGGACCTGCCCTTGATGAATCCTAACTGAGTTGGGCCAATGATCCTTTCCATAGCCTTACAGGTGAGGCTTGACAGCCTTATGGGTATAAATTTCCTGGTTCTGACAAAGCTCTACATTTGTGCAAGGGAATGACTGTTGCTATCCTCCATTCATCTGGCATGAAGCGGATATTGAATAGCTTCTATAGGGAATCAGGCAAGTCACGTTTCAGGCTGACCACTAGGCAGACTGAAATGTTATCTGCCCCACAGAATTAGTGTACTTGGCCTTCCATAATACCTTTAGAGTGTGTTCTTGGGAGATTAGACTGGGGGGTATGTTTTATGTGATCTGAGAATATTAGAGAGGAGAGAGCAGTGAAGTTTGAGCTAAATTTATTCAGTGGTAGATTGGCTATGGCCCCTGTGTCTGAACATGTGATCATTTACTATTAGCTCTGCACAGTGTTGGGCATTGTTTCTGACATTTGTAACATAATTAAAGAAAGCTTTGTGGTTATCCTGCTCGAGCGGCTCTTTTTACTTTATATCTGGCTTTGGTTGTTTAGCTCAGGGTCTGGAGTTCCTTTTTCAGTTTAGCAATATCATTTTTGGCATCTTGAAAGTTATATCTGTTTTTCTGAGGAATAATCTATCAGCTTTCCAAAATAATAACAGCAAAATTGAAAATCTGTCCCTGCGTTTTGGCTTTTGTTCCTCCCATTATTTTTGCTTTGCCCAGAATTCGTGTAGTAAGGGGTTGAGAGTTATGTCTGGCAGACGAATGAGAAGCAGCTCATGACAGGGGGCTTTTTGACTGCCACACATTGTAGCATAGAGATTATGTATAATCATTCACACACACACACATATAAGTTAGTACGAGGCGATATCCATGAAGGGGTATTTTATGCCTAGCCATGCTTTCCGTTTGTCCCCTAGCTGTTGTATCCCACAGATATTTAACTATCCTTGCCACAACTATATTTAAATATTTCTTATTTGTATAGGTTCATAGGTTAAATCAAGTACATAAACTGTGATTACTCACACACGTCAGAGTGATTAAAGCAGAAGCAAAGGCCTTAGTGAGATTTGAACTCATGACCTCTGGTTTATGAGATCAGTTCTCTAACCCCTGAGCTGCAAGGGCACTACATATACAAGTTTATTTTTTACAGCATAGTGTGATGTATCTCGCCATACAAAGTGGCCAAATGAATGAAGATATTGTAAACAGTGCTTCATTTTTGTGGTTAGAGCACATAAGCAGCACTGTAATTATAAATTAGAAGTATTTCTTTAAGCATATAAGGTCATTAAGTGTTTCTTAAGAGCAGTGAGCAGGTATTATTGCCATTAGTCAGAGAAGATTTGTTATGATTTTAAATGCAAATGTTGCCTTATAGCAGGAATTTTACTGTATTAGCTACAACAGGTTTGCTTGGTGAACAAAATGTTATATAAGAGTAAGCCTATGCAGAGTATTGTTTGTCTTTCTTGGAGGGGGATTTAATGTCTGAAGCAACGGCTCTAAAAGAGGGAAAGTTGAGTGAATGAAGACCTGGATAAAGATACCCGGAGGATGATGTACACTGTTCCTGTTACAGGACCCAAAAATGGAGAGTTACTGAAAGGATTAGAAAGAGGCCCACTGAACGAAATTGTATTACAGTTGTATGGGACTGTATTGAAGGCACTAGCTGTGAAGAAAAGTGAGGTGAGATATCTGCTTACAGGCATTTTATTTATAAAGTTGATATTTGTTAACCAGGCTAGTCCAACTGGGCCAGAACCCATTTTCAATGGAGACCCAAGGAGAAAAGCTTCAAAGTAATACATACAGAACTGAAAAGTGCAATCTGAAAATGTTTACAATACAAATGTAACATATTATTGTATGTTAGCATACAGAAGTACCAGCATTTTCCTGAAACAGAAAATGAATAGTGGTTAGGCAGCAAATGAGAATGATAATATACAGTTATTACAAGACAATACAGTTTTAAAAATATACATGTATATACATATTTTAGTTACAAGTAATGTACAAATATTTACATAGCTTGTAGTTGCAACAGAGTGAGAGGAATGTTAATGATATGAGAGATAATTGGAGTCAAAAGAGTTATCACAGTAAAAAGAAGTGAAGCAAGATTATTTGGGGGATGATGACAGGGGTTTAGGGGGGATTAGGGAATTTTAACCAAAGCATTGCTATATTTGCTGACACATCATATGTGGGATTTGTGAGTCCTTTCTTAAAACCAAACCAACTAAAATATCAGAAAAAAGGGGACAGGGAATCCATGAAACACTCTAAAGTTGCTCCAGCTAGTGAAGATGTTAACACTGAATATCCTGACTATGGTGATGAAATAGATCTGTATTTGTAACGAGGAGGATGAGCATATGAGAGGAGAAGAGAGAAGGTAAATGGAAGTGAAGTGTCATCCAACTGTGTAAGCCAAAATACCAGTGGATTTTCAAGTAATTCTGGTTTTAGTGTCTACACCCAAAGATGTTGACCTATCTTGATGATCACACTCCAATTATAGTGAAACATTTTTAGAACCTTCACCATTCCTGCTTTTGAAAAGGTATTTTTAGCAAATGGTATATTCCAAACATCCAGGTAGTGGCAGCCATCTAAAACATAGAGGATTATGATTAGCGCTCTCTTATCATAATGTGTATATTATGTGTTTGAGACATGGATACCAAGAAGTTCACCTCTCCAGCGAA
Source organism: Protopterus annectens (assembly GCF_019279795.1). Lineage (NCBI taxonomy): Eukaryota > Metazoa > Chordata > Ceratodontiformes > Protopteridae > Protopterus > Protopterus annectens. The sequence continues at coordinate 1,074,499,230 of NC_056737.1, forward strand.
GCTCGATAGGTAAATCTTGGCATCCATGTTGAGAAAACATAATAAGTTATGATTGGAGAGCCACTCATAATTTTCAAGTAGTGCATGGAGATTTACCTGCTCCATGCAATGCTAGTTGCAGAAATGTAAAATAATAAAAAAAAATATTAAAAGCTGACAAAGTAGTGGGGAAGGGGCTTACTTCCTTATGTTTTCCCAAATGTAAGGGAAATAATTTGTTTTAAAATATTGGATATAATGTAATATGTAGTAGGCAGAAATAGAGTTGAAATTAATTCATTCCATGTTCTGCTGCTGCTTACTGGTTGGCATTGTCATCTTAACAACTTGTAAGGGGTGTTTAACAATTGTTAAGCACTCTTCTAAGCATTGTTAGGTCGGTCTTGTGCTAGATTAGTGCTGAATGAGGATGTTATTTAACTGTTATTGGATTATAATCACAGATTTCAATACACTACAGACCTTTTATGGACTTTTGTTCAGTAGTGACTGACATAATAATAATAGGTGGTACTGCGATAAACTAAACTTTAGTATCCTGATCTAAAAGACCATGACTGAGGTATAATTCAGGATATTCTACTTATGAGTGAAACGTATAATATTTATGTTACAAAATAACACAAGGTCCTATGTATAATGATATGTTAATTTTGTACTCTGTCCTAATGTTGATAGACTTGGATTGTTCGGATTCAGTAATATAATAAAGTAGAAAACCCTTTAGTTTAGATTCTATAAAAGAATATAATAAAAATACAGTTCTGCACCAATATGAGTCCAAGCTACAGACTTTAGAGCAGTGGCAGATTAAGTGTACCTTGGGCCCTGGGCTGTTGTCAAATAATTGTCCCTCCCCCACTCTCTAAACACATTTTTTGGACCATGCATAAATGCACATGTTCTTTTGCATTCACTTTGCCAATTTCAGCCCACTCAAACTGCCATTATTATAATCCACAAATGTCTATATCCATCAGTTACAGACACTTCACTGTGTACACCTCAAATGTCCAATATGATAAAAAATAGAAGCAATAAATTCCAGCTTGCCTTATACAAATGCACACCAGTGTTGCAAAGCTAAACTGCTGACTGTTTAACTTGATCTTGACAGTAAGGATCAGACATTCTTGTCCAAAGACACCCCTGTGCCCAGCAGTTATAACCCCATTATTGAATGTGCACACTTCAGATGTCTGATTGTAGTAAAATAAATAATTATGGACACAATAATATATTTCAAGTATATTTCACAAAAATACAGAGTAGCCCAAGTATTCCAACTTATTTCACATATATGCATATTAGTCCTGCAAAACTGAAATATTTAAATTGTCCAAACAGCATGTCAGTAAATGACTTTCATCCATGGTCAGCTCCTACCTCCACTCAGCAATAATTGTCAAGGCGCAGCTTTTTGTTAAAGATTTGCAAGCTAATCACATGGGGTTCCAGTTTGATGGAGTACAGCTGGGTCATGGGGTAAGCTTTTTGGATATACAACTTAATGGCTTAGAGACTGGTATCCATAGAAAATGTAACCAGAGAAACCAGTTCTTATATGGGACGAGCTGTCATCTACACCACTTAATTTATGTGCTTCTTTATAATGAATTTTTAAGGATCAACAGGTTGTGTGGGACTGACCACCTATTTGATAGGGAAATATTGGGGGCTGAACACATGTTTATTAGTAGAGGATATGACAGAGGGGTTGTGGTACAAGCTAAACAAAAAATTATGAGAATAAGATATGAGAAGAATAATTCAAATATTAATCAAAGTAGTAATGAGCACTGTAATGTTATCAATAATAGGGAGAAAACTGCTACTAATATGTCTAGACATAAGACTTTTTATTTACAGAATTTGGAAAACAATACTGGTAAAAATAATACTGAAATTTATTTTGTAACTACTTTTAATGTAATTACTGACTTAGTAGTTAAGAAGGTTAGACAATTTTGACCTTTGTTGCTACGAGATAAAGATTTGAGGGAGGGTCTTTTCTAGCCGCGTAAACATCTTCTATAGAAGAGCTAGAAATTTGGCTGATATGGTTATTCATAACCATTTGTCCACGAGATATCAGTGTGAGTAACAAAGTTACAGTCACTAAAGGAACTATACCTTGTGGCAAATGTTCTATTTGTAAACATTTGGTTATTTCTAAATATTAAGGGCAACAAGTTTATGGGTAATAGTGAATGAAGTACAGTACAGCAGGAGTTGTTTATGTCTTGAAATGTGCATGTGATTTGTATTATTTTGGGGAAACTACTGGGAGTTTTAAGGTATGGTTAGAGGAGCATGTTAGGGATATAAGAAATAAGAAATTGGATAGCCCTTTAGGGGGTCATTTTCTATCCTTTCATCATGCTAATCCTGAGTTTCTTAAAGGTTGTGTGTTGGAAAAAGTTGAGGTATGTATGGGTGTGTGTACTAGCTTAAAGGAAAAACTTTTAAGGAAGGAGACATTGTTTCTTTTAAAGTATGGCACTTTAGAGCCTTTTGGGCTCTATGAAGAGTTTAACTGTAAATTTGTGACTGGATAATTGTTTGTGTTTGCTAACTGTATTTTCTCCATGACTATTTAAGCTGTTTTGTATGTGCAATAAAATCACTCTTGGAAGGCCTACTGGCCAAGGTGCTAAGGAATTTTATTAAAACGTTATACTCTTTGGTACCGTTGACTATTTGTTTGTTGTTTTTATATATATATTTTTTTGTGTGGTTGTTAAAGAATAGTCAATTTGCTGTGTACACAAAATCTGATTCAATTTTGTTTCACATAAATGGAAGCTACAAGTATACCAACTTATTTCACACAAATTGTACATTATTTTTTTATTGCCAAAAATAAACATTAGGAATGAAACATGTGATAAGTGATATGTACAAACATCTTAATAAATAGAATCAAACATTATGTGGCCAACAGTCAATAAGGTTAATAGCAAGGTTGTAACATCTATAATATTCCTAACCATGTACAAATATACAAAAAGAAGAATGTAAAGAAAGAGAGAAATATGCAAGGTAGGTTATATTAAGACATTTGGTGGTATGCACATAATAGGTGGCTGCTTTCTAGGATACTTCATCTAGGACTAAAAACAAACAAGAAAACTGGTAAAAACATACATCTTAATGCTGTGGAAGCAACTATTTAAAACTATATACTGGGTAAGGAGCATATGCCCTAACTGATGCCATAAATTATTAATAGCCTCATTCAAGGAACCTCCAGAGTGGTCAGATTTCTCTTGGCTAAATTGGTATTGGATTGTATGAGTAAATCCCACAATCCCACTGTGCTAATCAACTTAGTATACTTTATAAGGTGACGTCAGAGTGCAGCCTCTGAGGGTCTTGCAAGGGTCTTGTACTTTGGAAATATGTAGAGTCTAGTTATAGTGGATACTTGCTGGATTCAGATGTTTTGGGGTCTGCTCAGTCTGGGACAAAGGGTAAAATCACCTAAGAGCCAAAATGTAAGGGTAATTTCCAGAGCAATGTGTAACCAGTTCAACAAGAAATGGTTTAAATACCTCCATAATGGTTGGCTCCAGAATTTATGCAATTTGTCATTAATTCTTCCTGAGCAAGACTGACTTTTACTTGTGGCTAAAAAGCCTTTCCTGGCTAGTCATGCAGGGGTCCAATATCCATAATACAGCAATCTTAACTGATGGATAAGGAGCCTGGGTGCTGAAGATAAGGCCCATAGTAATCAGCACTGAGACAATGCCTGAGCTTGGTCCTTATAATCCCTAGAAAGGGAACAGTGTTCTTGTACCATCTCATGGGTCTTATTTAAGTTCAGCTTAGATAGTGACATATAAGTATGTAAATCTTTAATAAGGTCACACATTACTTTATCCTCCGGAACATCTGATAGCATTTGCAAAGTGGTAGAGAAATTTTGCCTGAAATAGGTGTGATAAGAATATTGAGAATATGCATATCTTAGCTGCAGATATCTCCCAAAATCTTTAGGCTGGATTCTTAACCTAGTATGCATCTCCTCAAAGGCGACAAATTGCTAAATCACTCCCTGTTAGTGGTTGACCTATATGATTTATCCCTGTTTCCTTTGCTTCCATATAATAGTCTTACCATCTATTTTTAAGAATGGGTTGCCCACACAAATGTACATTATTCATTCAAAGCCAGAGGGTTAACTGATTAAATGACAAGAGAGTAAGTTACTGCCATCCACAAACAGCTTCCACCCCTGGCTATCAATTACAGCCACTTTATCATGTTCACCTCATCTGACTTTGATAAAAATAATACCTGTTAGCCTCTTACAGCAACAGTCAGTGACAAAGCCCAAAAAAGTAACAAGGGACAAAGTTCTAAAACAGGAATAGATTTTCAATATTACTATTATCTACTTAACATTCTTCTAAATTAGGAACAGTTTCAGCTTTTTTTCAGGAAAAACAGTTGCCAGAGAATAAACATTCCAACTCATTTCATACAAATGCATACTAGTCTTGTAAATACATACTTTAACCTAAGCAAACAGCAATGGGGTAAGTTCCTTTCATACATAGCTAGCCCCCTCCCCTGCATTATTTAGTGACAGCAGTCCTCAATGATTTGGAGTCAGGCATAGACCCAAAATATGCGGCAAAGTCAGATTCATTCAAAAGGGAAATGGAGGTTGTAGGAATCAAACACTGAACTACAGGATGTTGTTTGTTAATAGCTTACTGCCATAATCCCCTGTACTATCATTTTGGAAAAATGTTTTGACTCTGATGTGCTTGATCACAGGAAAAAATATTAGGGTTGTAAAAATAAGAATTTATTAACTCTGCATATTTTCACTGTGTTAGCATCTGCAGCAAATTACCACAAGCCATTTCTGTGAAGTAGGCTGCTCAGCCATGATTTCAGTTAGCATTCGAAAATCTGATATGCTTTTCTCTGCAAACTGTACAGCATAGAGCCTTTGTATATCTAATGACTTGGGTTTGCATAATTGTTAAGGTCTTTACCTTACAGATACAAGGCACAAATTCTGACCTCTGGTTAGTGTTTAGGCCTGCAATAGTCTGCAGACTGCTAGCCTAATATTTGCCTATGAACCTATGAAAACTTGCTCAGAGTATATTCAAGATGTGTGGAAATGAGCACTACCCTGTATACTCACTTTCAAACTACAGTGTCAGATAAGAACGTTTCTATGGGTAGACATGACTTATCCTGTTGTCCAAAATACAGCTTTGTAAATCTCCCTTTGCTTCACATTCAGTTGCATGGGGGTGTATTAGCACAGTCACAGTTTTTATAAGGCCATCACTTTAAGGACATTAATGAGGTGAAGGCTGGTGGGGGTGAACCAAATTCCAGAAATCTCAAGTTAAAAGAGCGCCGCTTCATTTTCAGTTCAAAATCATCATTTTCCTGCAAATACTGGATAGCTGAGAAGTATGGCTCTACTTGTTTTGTTATTATTTTTCAAATGAATCTACTTCTGTCTCCCCCCCCAACACACACACGCATACACACGAGAGCAGGCAAAGAAGACAATGATGCTTTCTAGCAGTATCAGGAATGAGAAAAACGTAGTACCTCACATAACATTAATGCAACTTTCTGATGTTCTTGCAAGCAAGAAGCCATCAACTCTTCACTTACACTGTTCACTAAAATTGCTTTACATAGGGTTGCTTGACTTAAAACATAAATAAATGGCATCCCAGCCTCATTCTGCTTACACACAAATATTAGGCATCACAAGTATACAAAGGTAAGTTCTTGTGTTGGACATAATTTAATAGTTCTTTTTTTAAATTAAATCTAAAAATAAAAAAAATTGCTGTTAGAGATTATGTTCAGCACATAAGCTAACTAAGATGAGTTACTAATGGTGAACATAAAGAATCTTATTAAAATTAAATGATTTTGTTAACTGGCCACGGGCCCCCTGCAGGTTTGGGCCCTGGGTGGTTGCCTAAATCCCCTCTATTATAATCTGCCACAGCTTTAGAGTCACTAATAAGAATAGACTGGAGAAAATAATAATAATGATAAGAAGATAAGATCTCAAATATGCTTCTTGTTGGCACATTAAATACGGTGGGCAGAAACTTTTCTTTTCTTTTTTTTACTTGCTAACAATAAATTAGTATGATAACTAGTAGATGTAGTAGTCTTAGCCTATTAGGGTGGCTGTTGTGCTATTCTAGGGGTCCTAGAATGAGTTGTTTAATACCCAGTGATATTAAGTTCAGATTCATTTTTATGTATTTATTTATTTTTATTTTCTTACACTTGTTGACTGGGGAAGTGTGGCTGGGCACACAGACTCCATTTTAGTGGAGGCCCAGGGGAGAAAAGCTCCAGTACATGAAGTACAATCAAAATCTTTTAAGCTGTATAATATCAACAATGTCAGGCAGAATACAGTTAAACTAAATTTTACAATGTCATAATAGTTGTAGTAACATTTCTTACATAGTTAAATAAATAAACACGCAGTAGGATATATGTTACAATACAAAGTACTGAGTTATTTCCAAAGGGTGGATAGCAAAAGGCTGATTTAATTTTGAGATGGGATGGGAGGCTGGCATAATGGTTAAGGTCTTTACCTTACAAACATAAGGTGCAGGGTTTGATTCTCACATGAAGTAATTGGCTAGGCTAAAAATGGCCCAGAAGGGCAGTTAGCCTAGTACTAATCTATGAACCTAAGATATAAATGAAAGTTAGTAGAGGCATAGATAGAAGGTGGAGTGGTTGAAGACAGCGTGATAGCTGGTAACAGAGTAGAAGAGAGCAGAGCTATAGTAGAACAGTAGGAAGAAAGCGGAGATGTGATACTTATCCTGGAGGTGAATAGCTACAGAGCCAGGATGTGCAGAGGTGTTCTCTTAGATGTGTTTTGAATGCCTGTTGGTTTTCAAGAAGCCTGAGAGCATGTAGGAGGGCTTTCCAAGGGGTAGCTACAGAGTTTGAGTATAAGGATGCTACAGATGCATTTTAGGCTTTAGTGATGAAGGGGAGCGGTTTGCCATTAGAGCAATGAACTTTAGTAGGGTGGTAGTGTTGAAGCATGCCTTTTAGTGCCCGCTATTTATCAGGGTAGTATATTAGAATATGACCTAGAAGTAGCTGCCCATAGTGGATTTGATGTGGGAGTTCAGTCCAATTTAATTGTTTAAGGACAAAGCAGCGATGAGTTCTAGAAGGGTGATTTGCAGCAAAGCAAGCTATTTTATTGTAGCATTGTGCCAGCTTTGTTTGTGTGGAAATTTGTTGTATTATAAAGAGTGGGAAGCCATACAGTAGGGTAGGTAAGAGGAAGGCTTTAGTGATAGTTTCTCTGATTCTGTCTGTTAGGTAGGGTTTTGTTCTGTATAACAGGCTGCTTTGTGTGTTTTCTTTTAATAACAGCTTGGAAGTGTAGGTCAAATTTCAAGTTGTTATCAATGGTCACTCCTAAGAGCTTGATGTTAGGGACCTCTTCAATCAATGTGTTATTTTACTGAACTGATTTTGAGAAGACTTTTACTTTGAAATCACACAACACAACCTCAGGTCTGTCTTGGCAGGCAAAACAGTAAAAAGCTGAAGGAGCAAGAATAAATCCACCCACATAGAACGTTGTAACAGAAAAAAAAACGTTTAATTTAATCCAATGTTAGTTTAGCCTCACACATTGAGCTTCATCAGAACTCCTTACACGCTGACATCTGGTTCTTTAAGACTTTTACTTTAGCAGAATGTTTTAGGGATGAAAAATAGCAGTTTTAGGGGAGGGCATTTAGTAGGAATTGTGAGTTGTCTGTCCAGGATTCTATGGATATAAAAGATTCTTGAATAATATTTTGAAATTTTTGTAGATTGGAGGCTGTGCAGATGAGTGTAAAGTCATTTGCATGTTGTACAAGAGAGGCATGTTTGGAATTAGTGTGTAGATCATTTATAAATATGTTAAATTGTAAGGTTCCAAGTGATGGGTAGAAATGACGAGCATTCTTACTGCGATTTGACTGCTTGGAATATATCTGTTAGGTACCAGGAGACGGAGGAGGGGGAAAGACCTACGGGGAGAGTTTTAATAACAGTTTAAGGTGGGAGACAGTAAAAAAATGCTTTGGACAGGTCCAGGAATCAAGATGATACTAGATTTCTGTTATTTCTATTTTTATTAATGATATCAGCAAAGTGAAGCAGGACAGTAGTGATGCTATGGTGGGGATGAAAACCACATTGTGTGGGGAGATAGAAGATTGTTTATGGTTAGGTATTGCAGTAATTGGGGATGGATACACTCTTCTGATATTTTAGATAATGGTGACAGGATGGCAATTGGTCTGAAGTTGGAGTAGTCAGCAGAGGGTCCTACTTTACAAAGAGAAAGTATGTATGCCTTCTTCCAAATGTTTGGGGCATAAGATTCTAGATTGGATCTGTTCATTAGTATTGATTTCAGATATGACAGAAGCCCTAATTCAGGGAATTTTTTTCTTTTAGACTTGATTTTTAAATAGTGTCATACAAGTATGTGGTACTTGATTTACAGATTGATAGTTGAACACTGCAATGGGAATCTTCCAATCAGTTAATTTGGCAATGTTGACTTTAACAGTATTACAAAAATATGTACAAAATGTTAGACTTCCTTGCTGTCCCACATAGGGGCTGCTCATTGCTTACATTAGACTTTTTAATATACGAACTCCAAAATCATGCAACCTTGAGGAAAAGGCAAATATTCCTTACTCATATTTTTCTCATATATATGGTGATAAAACTACTTCAAAAAATAATTTGATGTCCGTAAAATTAACTAATGGATTACTACATTGTTTATGTTGTTTTCTTTACTTAGGTTAATACAGTAAAATGGAGTGAAACTGAGGATATTCATTAGTACCAATTGTACAAGATCAGTATGACTTTTTTACATTAGCCACAGTAAGTAAAAGATGCGTTGTATCATAGCGCTGGACTTTCGGTATTTATCACTGTTTAATTTATTACAATATTATAGGCAGAACTACACAACACCGACAGATCGCTATTAATTCATTCATTGCTGTACTCCAAAACAGGCTGATGAAGGCTGCTTTCCTTCTTCCATGGTGCAGTTTGTGTCCATATAAGAAGACATCGTTTTAATGTCATAATTTCAAGCGCTTGGTCTCTGTACTTATTTATAAAGACAGTGTTGTCAGTCACAGGCATCATACACTGTCTCAGAGACAATATCACTTTTCATAGTCCTACTTTGATTTTTGTTAATAGTAAAGTGCTATGCTTTCCATGATACATTCAAACCTTCTTCCAAAGTATCTGAATTACCATTTTTATGTTTTCAGCTGCAGTCGGTGGTGTTTCCTTTACTATCCATACAACAACACATTTACAAGTTGTGAAGTTAACTCCTTAAACATTTCTGACTGGCATGCCATACTTCACAGATCTGGCTTTCTCAGCTTCCATCAGCTTTCTAATATCTAGTATGAACCTTGGACCCACGTTTATCATCCAAGCAGAGACAAATTCCTATACAAAGTAATACTAGATTTTATTTACAAAAAAGCAAGGTGAGATGCTGGCTGTCATTTGCCATGTTTGATGAGAAATGAGTGAATTAACAGATAAATAATGCTTTATTAATGTTTAGATAAATAAAGCTGTTAACATCAGAGGGAAACATCTTGTATAAGGTAAAGAGGAAGAGAGAATACTTACATCCTTTAATGGTTAGTAGTATAGGTAAGATGTCTAAGGCAAGACATTGCATACAGACTGCATCCTATTTACTTGGGTTTACCCATTATAACATCCACTTGGTTATGAAGTTGTCAGAACAAGCTGCATAACCTAGTTAAAATGTCTGTGTCACTACTGCAAGTGTGTGTGTGTGTGTGTGTGTGTGTGTGTGTGTGTGTGTGTGTGTGTGTGTGTATGTGTGTGTGTGTGTATGTGTGTGTGTATGTGTATGTTCTTTAAGGTCTTCACCAGGTAAAAATAAATGGATGGGTCAGTCAGCAAACAATCTCATCAGATGTAGAAGTGCATTTTTTGTTACAGGTTTTTAAACACTAAGACGTTTTTCTATTAAAGGGTAGACTATCAGAGGTCAGGGTCAGGATTTAGAAACAATCTGTGCAGTACACAGGACAAGTGCACATAAGGTGTATGTCTAGACATGTCTCTCCACTGTCATGGGAATATTCATATGATATTCAGTGGGGGGTGCAATACCATGTGCAAAGGGACATTCCATAGGATGCTCCCCAATGTGTTCCATGGGTGTCCCACAGATGCTGTTTGAGGTATCCCCTGTGGTGTTCAACCTTGAGGCACTGAAGTGCAGAATCACCTGGCTGGTTTAATATTTCTCCATTTCATGATCCTACAGTTTGGCCAGTGTAGATGACAGTCATCGAGATGTCATGTTGATTGGTGTCCCATGTAGAGAGAGGGAGGGGGTTGTGGCTCTGCAGGATGGTGGTGATGCAGGGCTACAGAATAAGCCACATCACAGAGTGATAGGACTTCTGGATAGGGATACAGCCACAGTACCTTGGCTACCCCAATATTTGCAGGTGTACATGTTACATCTGCCCATGATCTTACCTGTTCTTGTCTACACCTTCCAGATCTGGCACATGTCTTGCTGCATGTGACACAGTTTTGAGAATTTAGCCAGATGAAGGTATTCTGGCCAGAGGTGGTACCATGAAGTGTACAAACTGAGTGGCACTGCTTAGGACATTTGTGCACAGTACACATCATGGCTGTCACTGACACCAAAGACACTCCTTGACATCTGCTCATGTACCTCAACAGAAACTTCAGGTGGTAGGTCATGACATTAGACCTGAGCAGTAATTTGAGGTTATAACTAGAAAAGGGATATTACCATGTCTGATGCTGTATGAACATTCAGTCCTGCACATTTCAATAATGACCAAAAGTGGCATTAAGATGAAGTACATACATTCAAACTTGCATATTCCCATAATGGAGATTCATATGATACTGAGATGCAGTACAGACATTTTGATTCTGCACTTTTGCATAATGAGAAACCATATAGTCTTGGGATCTAGTAGAAACATTTCATCTTGCATATTCCTATAACAGGAACTGTGGTACTAAGATGCAGAACAGACATTCACTCTTATATATCCCCATAATGGGAATTAAGGTACTAAGATGCAGAACAGACATTCAGTCTTATATAGCCCCATAACGGGAACCATGGTACTAAGATGCAGAGCAGACATTCAGTCTTGTATATTCCCATAACGAGAACTGTGGTACTAAGATGCATAACAGACATTCAGTCCTTTATATCCTTATAACGGGAACAGTGGTACTAAGATGCATAACAGACATTCAGTTTTCTATATCCCCATAATGGGAACCAAGGTACTAAGATGCAGAACAGACATTCAATCTTATATATCCCCATAACAGGAACCGTGGTACTAAGATATAGAACAAACATGCAGTCTTATATATCCCCATAACGGGAACCGTGGTACTAAGATGCATAACAGACATTCAGTCCTTTATATCCCTATAACGGGAACCAAGGTACTAAGATGCAGAACAGACATTCAGTCTGATATATCTGCATAACGGGAACTGTGGTACTAAGATGCAGAACAGACATTCATTCTTGTATATCCCCATAAAGGGAACCGTGGTACTAAGATGCAGAACATACATTCAGATTTATATATCCCCATAACGGGAACTGTGGTACTAAGAAGCAGAACAGACATTCAGTCTCATATATTCCCATAATGGGAACCGTGGTACTAAGATGGAGAACAGGAATTCAGTCTTGTATATTCCCATAGTAGGAACCATGATACTAAGATGCAGAACAGGCATTCAGTCTTATATATCCCCATAACGGGAACCGTGGTACTAAGATGCATAACAGACATTCAGTCTTATATATCCCCATAACGGGAACCATGGTACTAAGATGCAGAACAGACAATTCAGTCTTATATGTCCCCATAATGGGAACCGTGGTACTAAAGTCCAGAACAAGCATTCACTTTTGTATATCCCCATAACGGAAACTGTAGTACTAAGATGCAAAACAGACATTCAGTCTCATATATCCCCATAATGGGAACCAAGGTACTAAGATGCAGAACAGACATTCAGTCTTATATATCCCCATAATGGGAACCAAGGTACTAAGATGCATAACAGACATTTAGTCTTATATATCTCCATAATGGGAACCGTGGTACTAAGATGTAGAACAGACATTCAGTCTCATATATCCCCATTATGGGAACTAATGTAATAAGATGCAGAACAGACATTCAGTCTTATATATCCCCATAATGGGAACCATGGTACTAAGATGCAGAACAGACATTCAGTCTCATATATCCCCATTATAGGAACCAAGATAATAAGATGCAGAACAGACATTCAGTCTTATATATCCCCATAATGGGAACCGTGGTACTAAGATGCAGAACAGACATTCAGTCTTATATATCCCCATAATGGGAACCATGGTACTAAGATGCAGAACAGACATTCAGTCTCATATATCGCCATAATGGGAACCAATGTAATAAGATGCAGAACAGACATTCAGTCTTATATATCCCCATAATGGGAACCATGGTACTAAGATGCAGAACAGACATTCAGTCTCATATATCCCCATTATAGGAACCAAGATAATAAGATGCAGAACAGACATTCAGTCTCATATATCGCCATAATGGGAACTGTGGTATTGAGATGTAGTGCAGACATTTGATGCTGCATCTTTCCATAACAGAGAACCATGGAATTGGGATGCAGCTTCTATGGATGCATCCTCCTGTGACTAACCTGAATCCACATACACATGGATTATCAGTGCTGTCCCCTATGTGGTGCTCCTCCCTCACTCTGCATTTATCTAGCCATCTGCAGTGTACCTACACTTTCAGTGACTGCACCAAGTAATGGATGTCATCATCAGACACTTCAGTAGAGTCCACATCAGGCACATGTGTGAGACTTGCACACTGAAAAGAACTTCACTATCATCATCCCCAGTGATACCTGTAAATAACTATGAGTCACTGACATTAACGGTAACTGGTAATGTGTCACCATACATGAACATGTGAGATTATTGCATAGAATGTAAGATCAAAAATAATGTAAGCTTTAAATATGACTGTATATACCTGGGCAAGATGTATGCCCAGAATCTAATTTTGGAGGGCCTAAAAAACAATCTGTGGGGATAAGAAATATGAAAATATACCAGGCATAGCTATTGTCAATATATATTTATTAAATTGGTAAGGTTGACTGATCATTCTGTGAAATTTGGAAAGCCATGTCTTTATTTATTCCCCCATCAATATCATTTAACCCCTGTCAAGGATGGAGTAATTCTACAAATATCAGAGCTAAGCAGACATACTAGAAAAGCCTTAATCTCTATCATCTACCTTATAGATGCTTGACCCCACCTATGGAGTTCTGTGTTGAACTGATGTACTGTGCATTTTTACATGCATGTTCAGCCATGCCTGTGACACTGTGGTAGCTCTGGTTCATAGGTGTGTACTAGGCTAATGACCACAAGGGCCTTTTTAAGCCTAGCCATATATCCCAAATCTCTGACAAGTTTTGATACCCTTGATAAGTGTAAGCATGGGCCTGGGAGATGAACCATGTACTGGTTACCTGTACCCATTACAGACATAGGTGCCAAACCAGGGATGAATTTCTGGTTTCCCATCCAATTGCCACATTTGTACACACACACACACACACACACACACACACACTACACTTTTTTTATTTTTTTTTCTTGTATTTTTACACTTGCTAACAAAGGTTTGTCTGAGTCTAGGTATACTGGCCTCTGGAACATTTCAGCAGCATAAGGGAAATGCCGTAAGAGTACCCCAGGCAGCTGCCATTCAAATTCACTTGCATTTCCTGGCAGCTGCCATTCAAATTCACTTGCATTTCCTGGCAGCAGTGTGCAACAAGGTGGATGATTATATGCATTTCCCAGCAACAATCATGGATTAAAGAACTGCCATGCAATAATTCTGTGCTATAGTCAATTTCCCTTGCATTCTCAGTGCAATAGACTGCACCCACTTTCCCATTTAAAACACCTGCTATACCTGATGCAGAACTGTACATAAAAAGAAAGGGGTGTCAGGTAGTGTGGTCAGCAGATCCCTCATTACTAATATCATGACGACACACTCTGGTAGTGTCCATGATGCTGCAATATGCAGGGAAAGTGGTCTGAGGGCTGCTTTCCAGCATGGCAAAATATCTGAGGGACTACTAGTCAGTAAGTACAGGACCACAGCTATGCTGTTATCAGAATCCACACCTGTCAACATTAAGCATGAGGGCAACACATGTCCTGGTGGTATTATCTCATCTGGGGAGGTAAGGGTGGGCCACCTCCAGTGGCATTCCTCACCCTGTCATAGCAGCAGTCTGTAGACTGCACTGATGATTGTGCCAGCGTAACATCACTGACAGGCCTCACTGGATTTATTGTGACTGCTCAAAGCACTGATCATGTTTGGAAGGTCTATTCACACTTCATTCCTCCAGACAGTATTGCCCGTCCATCCAAGAAGATTGCAATAACACTGGGGAGGAACCTTGATTATAATTTAATTCGATGTGTGTGAGAAATTGTGTTCCCTACTTCTGATTGACATCTGGAAGAGAGCATGATATGCAAATGTAATACTATATATGGAGGCTCACATAGTGATATGATGAAGTTTGTCAGTTGAATATCTCACCTCTCATATACAATGCAAAGCTGTGCTAAACAATCAGTTTTATTTGTATTACTGTTGTGAATAGATTATCAGAATAAATATGAAAAAATGGCTGAATATGTAATACATAAGAAGTAACATCAGCGCATGTACAATCCATTAAAAAGTTACATAGGTCACCTAAGGGATTTGAACACATGGCAGTGGATATCATAACAAGTAAGGAACAACCACACAACCAATGTGCCATAGCAATGGTGTTCCACAGTTACATGCACATGCTCTGAAGGACATTTCTGCTGTGGTACCTGACTGCACTGCCCTCTTTGGGCAGCAGGAAGACTATATTTTCTACTACAGTAAAGGTTTGTTCTGCCTTTTGCATCGTTTACCACATGAACTTGACATCACCTGACCTACAAAACATAACAGGAAACAGGTCAATTTGTGATGTAAAACACACCGACATACAACATGATGCAGTCAGCTTTTACATTCATATTATCTTGATACAAGTTATGTACAAACTTAAGTATTTTATTAATTGGGAAACATGGGTACAAGTAATAACATCTACAGCAACATAAGCGATAAGATCTGGCACTAATTCTTTGCTGTTCAGCATTAGACTAACAGTACATCAGATTAAAACAGCTGATTGATATACTGTCACACTGTGATAACAAAAGACTTAACTTTAGTCACAGAATGCAGCTACATCCAAACATACTGTAAGAAACTCTTCATCTATTCTTTGGATAAATGTGCTGACAGCAATCCAACATGGATGCTAACCCGATTTTTTTTTTTTGGTGGGGGGCATTTTTATAGTCTTCTCATGTATTGTTTTACTGAGGCTCTTGTGAACTGAATATTTCCACATCACTTAATTAGGTAATTTCACAAAATCTGCAACTGAGTTGTGCTGCAGATGTCACTGCGGGTGCTGTGGGGTACACAAAGCTGGAGCTGGGGCTATCCCCATGTGACATGAGACATATCACAGTGGGTACTCCATGTACACAGCTGTAGACAGATTAACTGATATTGTCAGGGCAGTTGAGAGTATTGTGTTACCTGCTGTGACAATGTCACTGGCACAGCTGTTATCTTCATCAGCGTTTTACTGCTATATATCAGCACTGGTGATAATGATGGAGTCTGTTGTGATAATGTGTTGATAGATGCAGATACACTTGAAGGGAGCAGATGTAATTATGAATACAGAATTAGACTGCAGTTCTTGTACACATCTTATCTTTCAGGTGTGCAACTTACGGACATATAATTCTAATTCACTTTCATGTACAATTTATGAGAAGTGGGCAGAGAAGAGGGCAGCCCACATGACGAGAGAGAGACAGAGAGAGAGGGAGAGAGAGACAGTGACTAGACAGCTGTTACGTGGTGCTCCTGTTGCTATTCATATCTGTCATTGTTGGTAGCCCTTGAGGTGTATATTCATTGACCTGTTCCCTCTATATCTACTCACTGCTGGGGCAACTTCACATTACCAAGAGCAAGGAGGTATTCTATACACTAAGGGGTGATGAGACAGATATGTGAATAAAGCACCAAATCAAGGCCATCTACTTCTGGGAGAACCCATGGGGCAGCACACTGGACCTTATAGCAGACTATCAGGAAGAGGGCTATGAGGAAAACATATTGTCTGGGAGGAATGACATTCTGGTAGCCAGTTCTCAAAGGCTGTTCCTTAATGATATTTCTGGAATATTCTTCTGTCTGCTAGCTGCTGTTGCTTTTGTTCTTACTTTTATGTTGTTCTTTAAAAGTAAACCAGTTTTGATTATATAGATTTGTGAATGTGTTTCTCGTAAGACTTCATGTATGCATATGCTCTGCTATAGGGTACGTAACAGGAAATGTGCTTTGCTATTGGGTACGTAACAGGAACTGTAGTCTGCTATAGGGTGCATAACAGGAACAGTAGTGACTTCTGTCACTCTATTTACTGTGCTGCATAATCTACCTTTACCTCCTCCAAGCACTGTATATCCATGTACCATATGATATAGCCAGAGGTCATGCTTACATGGGTTTGAGTGGGTCTAAATAAGCATATATGCATAACTCATTAGTAGAATGAACTTGTTGCATTTCTGGAAGCATTGTGCATTACATGAGATGCAACATGCGGCAGCTGCATTGTCTGTCAATAATTCCTGTATGGAGGTGTTAGCCATATGACTGTCAAAACTACTATATTTACCATACATTATAGAAGACACAGCTAACATGGAAGGAGATCATTTTGTACAGCCTGTATCCTACAGTGAATACAGTCTTTGTAGGACTCTCTGAATATACAGGATGCATACTTTTATAGTATCTTTTTTAGATGCTGTAGCATCTACCTCAGCTCACACATGGCAGACTTTGTAGTTCATTTCATTCTGTTTGACTTGGTCTTTGCCAAGCCTAATGAATGTTTCAAAATCTGGAGAATACTCATTGTACCTGTGCTGGTTTGGTAGGGTAATTACAACTGGGCATCTACTACTGATTTAAACAAACGGTACTTACGTATTATCGCAACCAGATTTTTCGCGGTTGCGAAAATAGCATACTTTAACTGAAACGAAGCCATGCAACACTGTAAAGTGTTATTGAAAGTCCTTACTGCTCACGGAAAAGTGTGGGTTACCTTCAGGAAGAGCAGAAAGTTTATAAATCCTCTTCCTGATTTGTGTGCTGTACAGATGCATGCTTTAATTGTCAGGGCTGGCATAGTAAGCGCTGAATTCTGCAGAACTGCTAAACAGGTGTAACAGCAAGTTTAACAAAGTGCCTCTATTATATTGTGCCGGTTACATTTAACAAATGTGATTTATTACTAAATAAACACAGACCACAAGGTATGCCAGATTTCACAAAAAGTAACGGTTCTGACTCATCGACGACTACTGCTGTCAGTAAGTAACAGCAAAAAAAAAAAAGGCCGGCAAATACTTACTCCAGATAACAACAGAAGGTCATTGTAACATCTTTCATCCCTTGGACTCTGCATTTTGCTATTAATAAATCAGGTTTGTGAAATTTTAACCACATAATATAGGGACGGATTTTAACACTGGCTCTAACACCCTTTTTTACAACCTGGAGCAATCTATACTTACACATTCCATTTCTCAGTACGATAGCAGCCATGACTTTTCAAGCGTGCGTCTGTAATGCACACAAATCAGGCAGAGGATTTTATAAATTGTTTGTCCCGAAGGTAATCCAAACTTTCTCATCAGTAATAAGGACTTTGAAGAACATGTTACACTGTTTCATGCCCTCATTTCACTTGAATTTTCCGAATTTCGCAACCGCGAAAATCTGGTTGCGATAATACATAAGTACCGATTTAATTGAAACTCAATGACGTCAAGGTTAAGACAAAGCAAAGATCTTGTTGAGGGAAGCAGTCAGTTTGCTGTAATAATTAAGTTCATAAACTGTCAAGTGGTTACATAATAACAGCTTCAGCTCGAGTCCCACAGTCCCCACTGACTCGCTGTTAATCTTGGCAAGTCGCTTAATTAGGGCTAAACTCTCCACTAGTTTCTAAGTACAAGCAAAATAAAATGCTGTAAAACCCAGTGTAGTTCAGAGAAGCAGCATATACACCTCAGCCTACATTCATGACCTGTTTATTCCCATAATTCTTTGCTCTATGTGCATGACCATTGTCCTGTACCCTTTTACTTACACTAGTACTTTCTGTATATTCTCACTGTTCCTCTGTTTCACTGCTTTTCTTAGTTCGATTATTTTTGTTTTCTTTGAAAATCTGCTATCCCTAGTATCTTGCAGGCGATACTGGCAAACTAAACATCTGTCTTCTATTCTGCCCAAATTCAAACTACAAAGCTTGGCGATCTCACAATCCATTAATGTCTTTATTAGTTAAGAGCTAACGAGATATAAATATTTTAAGATTTCTGTGTATTATTGTTAATTATTTATTTTGTTTTATTGACTGAGTAGCTCCCACTTAGTCTAAGACTGTTTACCAGGAAAAATATAAGATGGCATTTTTTATTGGCTGGGAGAAATTTGGATACAGCATTAGGGAAACCCCAGTTCATTAGAAAATTTCCAAAGTAGTCACATGGTACACAAAGATCTTTAACAATTTACTATCTTAAAAGAAGTGCACCAACAATTAAAATGTGAAAATGTTTGGCAGTTCTATTTCTGTTTGTTAGCAAGTGTTGTGGGATCTGAACTGCTCCCAGCTCATGTATATGGAGGTTATGTTTAACATCCCTTCTGAATGATGATACCTGAAGGTTCAGCATCCCTCCCCTCCCCCTCCAGGTAGTCCCGGGATGTATCCAAGTGGCTCTTGAGTAAACACCCTGGTTGGTTATAAGACCTAGGGTTAGTCCATATGTCCTGGTAGTGTATGTCACAAAATGAAGTCTATGAACTGCTAATGAGCATGAACACAGAGCCCTGAGTTTGAGGACAGCTTTCTCCATTTGCATGCTATATGTGTCTGAGCTAATAATTTAGCCAGATACTGCTCTTAGGTTGCCCTGGAAAGAAAGATTTGTGTCTAGTTGGTTTACCCAGTTAACAAATAAACCATAAATATGTTCACCCTTAAAAAATGGGAAGTCAAAAGGTTCACTGTAGTTCATATTGCAATAGTGAACAACTAACAAGATTCATGACAGCAGTCTATACTTCAAAGTCCTTGTTTTTTGTTTTCTGTCTAATCAGCACTGCATTTATGTTCTAAGTTATCTGCTTATTTGGCTGTTAAATGGTGTGCTCTTAAGCAAAGCATGTTTTAATGATATCAGGTGGGACTTGTTAAAACTTTAGATCCTGCACTTGTTTCCATGGAAATAATGTTTCCCTGAATGTGGATAGCATCAGTAACAAAATATTCTGGTTAGCTCTTGCTTTGGTTGCATTTGGGTTAATCATCTCTCTGATTTGCCCGTGTTTTCATAGTCTAAATGATTGTAGTTCTAATGAGAAGCACTTATTTACAAGGAAATATCTGCTTTTTCATTACAACACAGTGCAGAGTCTTTAATGAAATACATGACTGACTTGTTTTTGAAGTCTTGCAGTGTTTCGGAATATTTTTAAGCACCAAGTGTTGACTGCAAAGCCAGTGATCAGTTACTGAAAAGCAAAGCTTGTACATATACTGAGTGACCATTGTCACATAATGGATGTCTTCTCCGGTGTCTCTTCAGTGACATTTATTTGCATTTTTAATCGAACTAGACCAACTGGTTATCTACTACTCCTCAGCCCAGACTGATAAAACTGCACACTGAATATAACACAAATGTGTTAGAAGACCTTTTAGCAGACTTCTACATCGGATTTAAAGAGCGTTAATAGAAAAGTCTGTATGTATAGACATTATAAACAAATAATAATTTCTGGTGAAACTATTTGGGGTGAAACAAATCCATTAAGGATGATATATATTTAGAAATACAGAAGGCTGCTACTAAGATGACAGGACAACATAGTCAGCAAAATATTTTCCCAAGGTAAGCCAGGCAAAACAGTAAGATAATAAGGGGGCAAAAGAACCAGGTAATAAGGGGGGCAAAAGAACCAGGTAACCCAGTATAGCAGTATATGGAAGGTAATAGGTCAAGGTGTATAAGGGCGATAAGTTAGCAATGAAGCAGCAGGGTAGTGTCTTGGAAGTTAATAGTTGTAAGTACTGGGCAAATGAGGACTGCAGTACAGTTTTGTCCAGGTAATGTTACAGGTTATTGTGTTTGAGGGCAGTTTATAAAAGAGATGGTACTCAACTCAGCTTGGATTCTTGCAACATATGCATGGTTAGTTGTTTTGAAGGTGTTTTTCTTTAAATTTGCTTTTGAAGGAGAGTTTGGTTTATTTCTTATTTCACATGGGGTAGCTAATGTTCCATTTTTTACCTACATATACTGAATATAATGAATTGCCATGATGGCTTATTTATTTGTTTGTTTGTTTATTTATTTTTGTTAATATTTGTTTACTGGAGTAGGGCACTGATCAATAATGACCAATTTCAGGGCCATCCCAGCTTGCGGTAATACAACAAGTAGGTTGTATAACGTAGATACAGATATACAGCATGCATAACGTTAAGTGTTGATCTATGTACAATATACATACATTAAAGATGTAAAATTGAAAAATTGCAAAGCATATTATTGGAGTTTTCCATTTAGAGTTGATTCTAACTGTGTAATCACAATTTTCTTTTTGAGATGTATGGTTGTACTACGTTTTCTATCAGTGACCTAGTTCTGTGGCATACGGGAGTGAACCATGACTACAGTCTAGATGACTTGGGTTTTGTTAGTGGGCCTGGCAGTGGAGGAACCAGGTGAGGATGAGATAAGACAGAACAGGTGGAGCCCACTCTCTTTTCTCAAGGAAGGAGAGGAGGTATGCATGCTAAGTAAAGCATGTGCGCAGGTGTGATCGGCATTCCTGAAGACAGGTAGAACTCTGTGGTACCTTAAAGTGGGGTGGGGTTGCTTGCTGAAAATGCCTTCATGGAAGTGGGGGGGGGGGCATCCAACACATTTAACCCTTTGCACTGCATCCTGCTGTTAGTCTTGCCCTTGTGTGCAGAAAGTTACAGGACCAAAATAAGGAAAAAGTAAAAGCTCTTCAAACTGCCCCAAGTGGCTGACTCAGTGATGCTCCCTACCTTCTCAGCAAACCCTCACCCTGGTGATGGGGAACACATGGGCCAAGTTGCCAAGAGAGGGATAGATGGTCATCAGGCAGTTGGTCAAAAAGAAAACAAAATATATAAAAGTGGGGTATTTATTGGGTTTATATTGTACATTGTGGACAAATCTGGACTGTTTTAATTGTAGCCATACCATTTGCTTAGGGACTATTACAGTAATGATTCCAGTTTGTTGATTTGGTGCAAATGTTGTTTTGATGTGGTAACATTGCTCTAATTTTCTAAGATAGTTAGAGCGGATGTTTATTAGAAATGGTGAAGCATAAAGCGACTTGGTATTAAGAGAGCCTGAGCGCTTGCTAAGTGAAAATGATCTGAAACAGAGAGAGAGAGAGAGGGCTTGGTTTTATACATAAGGTCATAGTTTTGGCAAGTTTTTTGGAAATGCAGTTGATGTGGTTTCCATATTTAAAGTCTTGATCTATGACGACTCTTTCTAGTTTTGTTTGAGGGACTTGTTCTCTGTGTATTAGTGAACACACTGAATTTTGGAATGTTTTCTACTGTGGTGCTCAGATCAAAGAGAATAAATCTAGTTTTTAAGGGACTTAATAGTCAAGAATTAAATCATTTTTCTAGAGTATAATAACATTTTTGAGATAATCTTTGAGGTTTATGAATAGTAGTGGCCAAACATAGTAAGGCTGAATCGTCAGCTTATTATATAACATTTTGTATGACATCTACAGCTTCTTCTTGCAAATACATTTTATTGCCAAAAATGCAAATTATTAGTGGGCAGAATATGGATCCCTGCAGCACTCCTGCGATGATATGGGTAGGAAGGAAGAAAGAGTGTTAGTCTTTCCAAAGCAGCTTTTGTCTTTTATTAGAAAGGCTTACAATGGCAGAGAGCTTTAACACCACATTCAGAGAATTGCTCAGACACATAAACTTTCACTGCTGAAGGAAAAAGTGAGCACTGTAAAAAAATGGCTGTCATCCGTTCTTTCTTGTGGGCATACCTGTGGTGCAGTTAAGCAAAGATATGGAATGTGGGGTGTATGTGGACTTGTGTGTGTGTGTGTGTGTGTGTGTGTGTGTGTGTGTGTGTGTGTGTGAATGAAGGGGCATGAATGAAGTTATATGAATGCTTGTTTATGTGTGTGTCTGGCTGGTCACACTGGGAGGTTAGGTAGGGAATTGAGAGTCTGAATGTATATGTGTGCGTGTGTGTAGATTCTAACTGAGTGATCAAAATATTCTATTTGTGATGTATGTGGTTGAATGGGTTTGTGTTTCCATGAGTGTGATCAGCTGTGAGGGGGTTTTTTGTTGATAAGTGTGTTTGTGTGTGTGTGTGTGTGTGTGTGTGTGTGTGTGAGAGTGACTGTGAGGTGGTTTGTGTGTATGTGTGTGTGTGTGTGTGTGTGTGTGTGTGTGTGTGTGTGTGTGTGTGTGTGTGTGTGTGCGTGTGTGTGTGTGCGCACGTGCATGTGTGCATGCAAAATTTTATCACTAGAATAAAATGGATTTTACTGAAATTAACTATGCCTGGGATTTATTCTTCAAAAAGAACTTGGCTAGAAGTTGAGAACCATACTTTGTTTTTTAAAGTTTTACAGACTGTAGCAGGCCAGAATACAGATCACCAACCATAGAAGATGAGCACATCTTTCTGTTTTTTAGCTTGGTTATCCAACCTCTGGCAACATGGAAGGTGAGTATGGGCCACCCAGGAACAGCACAACTGAGAGGTATGTAACTTAGATACGTAGATTTTGATAACCTTTAAAACACAGACACAAACTGAAATAATGCAAAGTAAAGTAAAATAGAGACACCTAGCAGGGAATCTATTAAAAACTGACATCATGAAAAAAATAACATAGCTACTTAAATATTACATGCTGAAGTACAGACAACAAAAGGCGAATAATATTCAATGCAGAGCTGCAGTTCAAATAGCTTAGACATATCTGTATATAAAAATCATATACAAATATAGGTGTGTCTGTATCTATAGTAGAATAAAATGGTCATGTGACCCATAACCTAACAACACATACAACAGCGCAACAGACAACATAACAGTTACCACAGAACAAGAGGATTGAAAATCCTGTAGAAAAACCCAGAATTAGCAGAAAAAAATGACAAGCACATCCAATATCACATTTCAGCTGACAGATACAACACATTTAAATAAATTTCTGGAAGGTATTAATAAAATCGGAAATAAAATAAGATGTACAGCATAACCAGAAGGCAACCGAGAATATACAGAAAACCAAGAACCAATAACCTGTACAAAAGACAAAGATGAATATGAAGAAACCCAAGAACCATCAACTACAGAAGATATAAACACTACCAATAGCTTCAACTCATAAATGAACGAATCAATAAATAAATAAAATACAAAAAAATAACAGATAACAGCCAGACACAGAAACAGAGATAACAAACCACCCACAAACAATATTACCAACAACAACAGTGAAACCAGAAAGAAGAAGACAATAAACCATCAAATTCATCAACAGCTTTTAAAAATACAACTGAACCTAGGTTCAACAGTAACAAACAAAGAACTATAAGAACAGAAAACCACAGTAAAGAAGAAAACACTCACCAAAACACAAAATGGGCAGTGACAACACTATGAATGGATTCAACAACATAAAAAATATAAGATTAAAAAAATCATTAAAAAAAACACAGATCTAATAAAAATATTCTATACTGAAGTGCAGACAAGACAAGGAGTACAATATGCAGTGCAGAGCGACATATCATTAAGAGCTGTATTAAACAGAGCAGTAAATGATTGATAGAAAAATAAATACAATAAAATACCCATCATTCAAAATAGCAAACAATGTACTACACACACACAAAAAGTAAACAAAGACCATGTCAGCCATCATCACTGCAACCTCAAAATAAGAAGACCTGCAAAAAAAAACAAAAAACAGCAAAGCAGTGTCACCAGATACACCATTAGGACTGATACAACTCTAAATCTCACAACAAGGATGAGAAGGAAAAAAGGCAACTGACACCAGATCGCTTCACCATAATATCAGATGCTAGAAGAACAAGATATGTAACACTAACAATAAATGAAGAATAAAAAAAAACAACAGATAAAGAATAAACAAGGAAAGATACAGAGGTCAAATATATAAACAGAAAGGAGATCTGCTATGCCCAGTATCATCATATGAGAAAAACATAGCAAAGTTATCACAAAACTCACCTGCTCTATTCCTATATTGAAAATCAATCAATTAATCAATCAAGCTATACCAGAACATCTTCAACTTCAAAAATGCTGGTACACCTGGGAACCTATGGGGAAAATACCTATCAAGCATGATACCATGAATAAGCAACATAGCAAAACTTTCCAGAAGATGCACCGATCTTAGTATGAGTAACTGCCATACAAATCGTTACAGAAGCCAGACTAACACCAAGAGAAATAATCTGAATAACAGAACATAGAGCAGAAACTAACATAAATTACTAGACACCAGGAACTGAAGACAGACAAAATGAAGCAACATATTAGCTACAAAAAAGGACTACAATAGGAACAAAAACAACTACCATCATCACAACTAATACTGAAGAGAAACTGTAAAAGCAGAAAGCAGAAACAACTTATTTCAAGTGAACATCATGCATTTTCAATGCAAGTTTACAACAGTAACATTTTCTATACCAGGAAACAAAGACAAATGAATATTGCAATACATTTGTATTTTTCCTATGAATAAAACCTGACAAAATAACATTACTGACAGTGTATGTCTTAACTAAGCTAATAGCAAAAAATGTTATACAGTGCATAACTAAATAGTTAAATTTATAATTTTCATCATTATTCATCATGTTTCACTTAAAAACTGTTATTAAAAGATAGTCCCTGGGATTCATGAATGGCTGGTTTCCGTGCAGGAACAGTGTAGGAGCTCCTGAATGGAAAATGGACGCCGAGCGATCCAGGAAAGTGCCTTTTTCACGTGCATGAGCTGCCCTGCACTGTTCAAATCACCTCATTTGCTGGTAAAAAAACATGCAAATTAGGTGATTTTGCAATCCACGAAGTTGGCCAGACTCCGTGCAGGAACAGTATCAGAGCAGAAATGTATTCAGTTAGTAACTGAATGCATATCTAACTGAAAAGTAAACTAAAAACTTTAAAGTAAGTAAAGTAAATATTTCTGCATCTGAGCAAACAGAGGCAGGACAGCTTGTGGAAAGCTTGTATTACAGTCAAACACACATGCCAATGGCCAAATATAAGGCCATTAGCATTAATAAATGTTTATTTATTTTTTTTAATTAAACTTTTTTTTTTTGGCAATCATGGTCGTTTAAGTGCTCAA
Organism: Protopterus annectens; assembly: GCF_019279795.1. Lineage (NCBI taxonomy): Eukaryota > Metazoa > Chordata > Ceratodontiformes > Protopteridae > Protopterus > Protopterus annectens. The sequence continues at coordinate 1,074,525,095 of NC_056737.1, forward strand.
ACAGGATCATGCCAAAAAAAAAAAAAAAAAAAAAGAGAAAAGTCAGGTCTGGCATGCAGAATGTAAGGAATTCCAGGGAGCACTGGTTGTCAAGGGGAAAGGGTCCATCTAAGTACAGTAACTAAGGACTTACACACTGGGGTATGCAAATGAGGGGTGTGCAAAGTGTCAGCTTGTACCTAACTATGTAGGTGCAGCAATACAACAGTGCAAGTATAAGATTTGAATGACTTCATAAGGGAATGTGTCATGCTTGCTGTAAGGTCATTGGAGCTCTGTGGCCCATGTTTGCCCTTAGCTAAGCACAGCTAAGGAAGTGGGTGCATCTGAGGCTTTATTGTCTTATACCATGAAATGCAGAGCATGTTTGCGTCCAGAGAGGGCCATTTCTGCTTAAAAGTGATTACATTAGCTAAACGGGTGTGTGTGGCATACAGCAGGCCTAAAAAAAAAAAAAAAAAAAAAAACCCAGGAAATAGCAGAGCTGTTTACATTTGAGCACCGGGTATGCGCGGCGTGCCTCGGAGCTTAAATAGGGAGGAAGTGGAAGGGGAAACAGCAGTAGGAAGGCAATCAAGGAGAACTAGCATAGTTGGCAGGTGAAATGTATCAAAATCAGCCAAGTACACATGCAGCAGCCCAGCACACTAATATAAACTATGCAAACACCCTACAGACTGTTTTTTTACCACAAATTCTACACCACTGGTGTACACAGACAGGGGGATTTTTAACTGGCAAAAATAACTAAATATGTTACAGGCTGCTGCTCCTTTACTCCATCAATATGTGCTAGAGACTGAGGGTGGTGAGGAGGAGAATGCTGACGACTGACCCACAGTGAGGTGGAGAGTGTACACACCCAGGATAACCTACCAGGGCCTACATGAGCTGGAGATAGCAGAGTACTATAACATGGACAGGGACATTCTACAGCAAATCGTTGAGCTGTACCGGCCATGCTTCACATACAGAACTGATAGAGGGGAATCCATCCCAGCAGATACCAAGGTATGTCTAGGCTTAAGAATACTAGCCAGCGGTACCTTCCAAAGACCAACTGGGGATATCATGGGGGTCTCACAGGCATCAGCGTCCAGGATACTCCACCAGTTCCTGGATGCCATGACACAGCATTTCCCCACTGCCCGTGAGGCACTGACCACACGTATGCGTCTCTTCTACCATAGAGCAGAATACCCTGAGGTAGTTGGTGCTATACACTGCACGCACATCCACATCAAAGCACCACCCAGTGAGCGGGGCAGGGTCTACATAAACTGCAAGGGCTTCCCCTCCATCAACTGCCAGGTCATGTGTGATGCCCAGGGCATTACCATGAATTTGTGTGCTGGCAGCCCTGGAAGCTGTCATGACTCCCACATCTGGCATTGCTCACAACTGTATAAGGCTCACAGCTGTATCAGGCGTTTGCCAGGGGGACATCCCATATGGTCATCTAGTGGGGAATGCTGGCTATGCACTGGAGCTTTGGCTGATGGCACCCATCAGAAATGCACACACCTGAACAAAAACACCATAATGAGGCACAGGCACAAACCAGGATCATTGTAGAGCATCTGTTTGGGATGCTCAAATCATGGTTTTGCTGCCTTGACATATGAGGTGGAGCCTTGCAGTACTCTCCAGTTACATGTGTACAAAAGTTCATAGTGTATGCCATGCTACACAATATGATCCTGCGGAAACAGCTGCAGCAGGAACAGCATGGGGCAGGGCCACACAGCCCCCCACCATTGCCAAGGCCAGCACAGGCACAGAGGGACTTGGAGGAGGAACAACCTGAGCCTGCCCCTGTAGGGAGAAGGAGGCATGCCCAGTATGCCCAGGCCTTGACAAAGAGGTAATACATAGCACAGACACTGACAATGTAGGGACCCAGTGACTGATACCTCTCTCCGACTCACACATACAGTAAAAGGGATGCCAAACATGACACTACCTGAGCTTTACCATGTCCAGGGAGTGTACAATCTGCATCCAACATAGTCAGTCCTCCAGCACTGTCCTCAGTACTGGCCCAGCAACAAGGTAAGCCACTCTTCCTATCAGTTACTGAATGGAGTAGTATGTTCTCATGCTTGTATGTATGATATGGATGCAAGCATGCAAGGGAATTGGGTGGCTGAATGGGACAGCAGCAGACAGCTATATGGGACAGCAGGGAATTCATAACAAATACTGGTGTCAACATACTAGGCAGCACTACATAAGGTGACATCCCCCACTGCAGTACATGTGATGGCCCAAAGAAATGTGGGTGTCAGGTCACACACATGGATGTCAATGAGGGTCACATATCCACCACCAGCTTCACCCAGCAGGACAGGTGTAGATCACCATGAAGAAAGGCTGGGCTAGTGCCCCCAAATGATGGAAATGGTGAACACCTCCCTCCACCAGACCTACACAGACATACTACAACAGGTCTGGCAGTTGCATTCCAGTTCTGAAGGATAAGAAGTCTGAAATTGAAATTTATGCCATTAAAATCTAACATGTGTACTCTGCTAATATGCCTCCTGTCTGCATGATAAGTCACAAAACAATATAAAATGGAAGCCAACAAAGTAACCAAAATACCAGTGCAGTCATATCAAATGTTAAAGTGTGCAGGTGTGCACACCCCCCCCCCACAATCCCATGTAGAAATGCAGTAACAGATGGCCTGTAGCACTCTCAAATGGCCTATAGTCCTCTGGCAAAGGCCCATGCCTCACCCATAGTGCCAATGCATGGAATGTCAGGGGGTCCCAAATAACAACGGAACAGTAAACAGAAAACAAATGCAAGGCCATGTTGACAAATGCCAGTAGCATGCCTCCCCATCTCCTACTGCAAGGACTGTGGATCAGGCCATAAATACTACTGGGATAAAGGCCCAACTATAGGGATACCTCTGAGATATTGCTTACATAATGTTAGGTGGAGGGGAGAATAATGGGGGGGGGGGGTGTAAAAGCATGGATTTCATGGAGTGCGTGAAGTCTGAATTTCCATTGTCCACCCATACTACTCCTAACTGCAAACCCATGAATGAATAGCCACAAAACAACTTCTAAATCACAATGTGAAGGTAAACTGACCAGATATATGAGTCCTGCCTCTGAATAACCTGGGTGTATCTGTACAGCTGAGAGGTATGGACCCAGCAGGATATGGCCATTCCATGAAGTTGAAGAAAGCACAAGGAGAGGAACCCCAGCCAGCACACTAACAAGGTGCTGCACCATTTACACAGAACCAGCAGTCTATTGTCTGTAGCTACCCCACCACAATGGCAGGAGTGTGCCAGAATGTGTAGTTTATATGCCTCAGAATATTCATCTCAGCTTCATTCCTCTTGTATTTCCTGGTAAATAACTGTGAGCAAAGAATGATGACTCTCAGTAGCTGATGACATGACACATCACAGTGTAAAACAGTATGTATGTCAGAATATCTATGCTACAACCAAATATGTCACACAAGCAGCACAGACAGCAATAGTTACAGTATCCCCCGTATGTTATGCCCATTGTGTCTCCCTATTGGCAACCTATCTACAGATATCCTGCAGAAACTGTTTGCTAGGTGTAGCTGTAGCACACAAGACCCTGAACTAGAGTCCAACCCTCCCTGGAATGGATGCACACACTCAATATAGAAGGTCATACTGGGCATGCTCCTACACTTAGAGAAATGAAGCCCATGTCTCACAACACAGTGGACTAGAGATATTTGTTATTCTCAGCTGTCTGTGCACACACACACCAAATTGTACACCATTGATACTTCACACACATACACTCATACACACACACACACACACACACACACACACACACACACACACACACACACACACACACACACACACACACACACACACACACACACACACACACACACACACACACACACACACACACACACACACACACACACACAAAGAGAATACACACACATATCAAAGGCCAACATAATACAATATGTCAAACATACACAAACAGAGATGTGGGGAAGAGAAAGACAGACAGTGACAGAGAGAATCCCACTACAGATCCCATTGGCCTATATCACATGATGTGCTGATGTCATTCACTGTAGAAATACCTTTGGTTAGCCCTCAGCCCTATAGTCTCAGTAGTGCTTGTGATAACTGTGTAACACTACAGTACAAATAGGTATCCATGTAGCAGTTGTAATCTCAGGCCTGTCAAATGTAAAGCTGTGTGTGTGTGTGTGTGTGTGTGTGTGTGTGTGTGTGTGTGTGTGTGTGTGTGTGTGTGTTTCTAGATGAATGTGGTTGAGGCCATTCACACTCACTAAATCCCCCATACCCTTCCTTCAGCACTGCTGCTGATGTGACTTACCTTCAAAGATACCTTTGGACAGCGATTGGCTACATTCCCCAGGTGATGGAGGGGTAGCTGAAGACTTGTACTATGTCACTGTTGCACTGGACCATCAGAGATGGCAGGGTGTTGAAGAATGTGCATTGACAGTCTAGGGACATAGATGAGGACCCATAGCAGGCTATGGTCTGGATTTCACTATTACCCCAAGGCAGTTGTACGGGAAGTATCTCCAATGCATTATGATGGGATACTAGTCTGGAGGTGTTCCTATTCATAATGCTTATGGAGACAACACCACCTGTGGAGGTGTGATCCATGTTTGGGGGTTGACAGCTGTGGAATGTGTCATAGCCTGATACTTCAGGTCTGCTGTCTGCTGCTGTGAACCACCTCTCCATTACAGCAGACATGCGTCCTCCACTCCAACAACTGCTATGAGTAACTGCATCCTGACAGTTAGATGTCCACTGTTGAGCAGCATGACCCTCAGATTGCATACATGTGTAGCTGTTATGGTGGTAATAACATTATGAACACTGCCTAATAAGGTACCATAGGGGTGGCAAGACACTTAACCAGTACCTGGCAACCCAGCGGTGACAGATGTAGGACATCCATGGTGAGTCATTGGGTTCTGTCAATCATGCCATCCTAAGCAGAGAGGTCCTGGATCCCCTGAGAATAACACATAACGTGTAAGCCAATGTTGCAGTTAACCATCTGTTGATAGTACTGCAGCATCATTCTGGGTGACAGCGGTACACTGCCTGGGGCTGCTGTCACACCTGCCTGGACCACATAATCAGAGAGTTCAACCATGTCTCCTGTCATGTAGTCCAGGGAGGTGTGTCCCAAGTCATTCACACCCACATGGATATGGAGTGATACTCGTAGTTGTTGTGGAGTGACATGACTGGCAGTGTCATGTGTAAGATGCTGGCATGTGATTGATATTTGGCTATTAACTGCTCCATATTCTACCTAGTGAGTGAGATGTGTGTGCCTCAGTATTGAGTTACCCATGATCACTGTATTGTGCAAGGTAGTTAGTCTTAGGAGCTTAGGTTGGGGGCACACTGTGTAGGTTAAATATGTGTCCCTTGGCATATGCCATGTTGCGGTGCCTGAGTGGGTGTCTGCCTTGCTGGTCTGTGCTGTTTAAAATACAAAAGAAACAAAACCAAGCAACTGAAAGCACAGAAGGCAGTAAACGGAACCCAACAGCACAGGTCCTGTTGTATTACAGACATGGACTCACAATGAAACGTTAAAAACACTTTTATTTACACAAACAAGTAAACTGGTTAGTATTAAACTTCATCAGACAACATCTTCATGCAGTCACTTCCTTATGTAGCCCTATAAAACATTCCATTGGCACCTTCAACATTAATATTAAAACAGCCATTACACTAAAAAAATTCCTTACATTTATGTTATGTTATATTAGAAATAGCTGTGCCTCTGTGCCTACCTAAGCTGAAAGAATATATGAATTTATGTATGTAAATGTATATATTAAATATTTATATGTGATGTTACGATTGAAAAAAAAAAATATATATATATATATATATATATATATATATATATATAAAAAAACACAATGTATATGAATGTATGTATATAACAGTGTTTTAAAAAAGAAAATTTTATTTTATTTAAAAAAGATTATTTAAAATGTGTATATAACAGACAAGTTAAAAAAGGGGGGCATTTAATTATATGCTGTGTGCTGAAACTTTTTTCCTTTCAAGTGCCTTCAATTTTAATATTGGGGAAATCGAACTGCTCCTCATTTATATCTGGCCAACTGTCAGCCTGCAAACAAATTTGCCATCTAAGTTCTCTAGCTTCCAAAAGCAGCCACCCAAAGGTTTGTTATCATCAATAGTGACTTGATCTATAACCGCAAATCTGAAATGGTGATCCACATTGTTACTTATATGTTTATCCAAAGTATTGTTCATGTTATATTTTCTTATAGTGTAATCATGCTCATAGATTCCCTGCCAAAGTTTCCTCTCCATTTTTTCAATATAAAAACATTGTCAGGAATCACACATAGCAAGATATACAACCACTTTAGCGTTACAAGTATATTTACCTTTTTAAAAAATATATAACATCTCTCACCATAAAAGTGTTTGAAACTTTAACTTTATGGCACCAGGTGCAGGCTACACACCTGGACATTCCATATTTACCACCTGTTTCTCTTAGCTGCCTATTTGTAAGTAAGTCTTTAAAGTTAGGCCATTTTCTATATATAATAGGTTTTTCTCCTTTTTGTATATGTATATGTGTATATGTATATATATATATATATATATATATATATATATATATATATATATATATATATATGTAGATATATTTATAGATACCAATCCTTCCTAATTGCATGCTTGTCTCTTCTCTATTGTAAACTGGCTGTTAAGAAGGGTATGTCTGAGGAAAAATCCTCAGACAATACAGCTGAGGTGGCTTACTGGTAAATTGCATAGGCTATGGTGTGCAGGGTCCTGGGTCCAAGACGTGCAAGGGCTGTTTATTTTGTTCTAAGCAGAACAAGGACTGTTGGATACAGAGTGGTTAAAGCAGTTTTGAGCAGCTTTGAGCATGTTTGCATGGGTTTGCGTGATGGTAAGCGGTGCTAATGTACGATTAAATGAATAGGTGCTTGCTTACACCATGTAGGCTTTGCTTACCAGTGCGCAAATCTGCTTAGCAATTACATTTAAGCAATGCTCAACCCTGCTAAGCATAGCTTAGGTTTGGTAACCAGTGATCACATTCCAGTCTGATAAAATAGCAGGGTAATGACATCTTTAATAAGTGTACTTAATCTTCTGTACATAACATGCTTTTATGTGCTGTCATTACAGTAGCAAGAGGTGTGAGTATACTGTGTGGGACACCTGGGTATACATGAGTAGTACCACAATCTTTTCTCTTTGAATTTGTTTCATACATGGGTAGTATCACAGGTTATATGCAGTCACATTTGCATGTTACACCAGCTACAGTGCACTGGTTGACAGGAAAAGTTTAACACATATTGTATCATTATGTTATTACTTGTAACAGTGCTTTTTTAAGTAAGAGTAGATTGCAGATTGTAGTACTGGAACCATGCACCCCTGCATGCAAAGCTGGACTTGAGTACTGAATATCTTGTTCTATGTGTTTGAGCTGTATGTTTATATGTATTTCCTATTGGATATTGATCTGATATGTTTATATTAATTGTAGACTACTATGTTCTTTGGACATGTCCTTCAGGACTGCTGTCATGTAGTAATGGGATAACTTTCAGTTTAAGACGTCTATCTTTCAAAATATTCATCCTAATGCATAACCTGTTGGCTATCTACTTTCTGTCTGTCCTCTGTACAGATGTGCAGATGTCAGGTATTGCTATTGCCATGCCACTATGTAGGTGCCCACATTGTATTGTGCTGTGGGACTGGACACTGCTGCTAGTTCCGACATATGGGACATTCCTTAATGTGGGCCTTACCCCATTTCCTTGCCTGTGTGAGGGATATTACAGAGGTGGTGGCCTACAGATTCACATACAGTGGGTGGCAATATGTCACAGGACGGGACATGTGGAGACAGCCAACCAACATGGGGGACATATCCCCAGATTTGTGAACAGATTCTATGTCATCAGTGCTGTTATACACATGGTGGATTCTTAGATAGACAGGGTTTGTGTGGGCATGCATTTAGTGTGTGACGTTACAACTCACAGTGATATGTCTCTGACATACCTCTCCACTGGCACACTGTCCACAGACTGGCCACATGTCTGCCTGTCATGTTTTGTGTGTTCACCAAACAGTTGGTGTCTTTGGTAAATCAGTTGTGGACTCTGGGGAAAATACTCATATCTATTGGTATTACCGACATCATATTCCTCATAAAGGATATTACAACAAACCCAGTGACATCTGCAACTGTCTCAATGTATGACAGCAGTATGCCCAGTCTACCCCTGTGTTTGTGCCTCTGTTACCACCTGGTGATATAGGGGTTGATGCCGTGCTTAGTGAGTGGGGAATGTTATGAAAGACTTTGGCCAGATCAATGTAGGCTGTATGTGTCTCCTTGCCTTCATCCACAGCACAGATGACTGATGGCAACAGGATGACCAGGTTGAATTAGCAGGTATGACCTACCCTTCACAAAGGTAAACTGTGTGGGATACTGAGCATGTAGATTCACATATCCCTGTTTATTAGGTGCATGATGATGCATTCCATAGCTTTGCATAACAGACTTGTCAGGCAGTTGGGCAGTATTTCCCAGAGTCTGTAGTTACACCTAGTTTGTAGAGAGGGGTGACTGTAGCAATGCACAATTCGGTAGGGACAAAGCCTGAGGTGAGGCTGTGCTTGAGGAGGGCACACAGGTAAAGTGCCAGGTCACTCTGTAGTTCATGTAGAACACAGCCAGGGATATTCTCAGGTCCAATAGAAGCTGTATTCCTGGCCTTGGACAGTGGTGGTGTAACCTGTGCTGCATAAATACTGGGTGCCTGGTGGTGTACTGGTATTGTGATTGGTCCTTTGGGGGGAGGAGTGAGGGGTAATGTTTGCACTCAAGATGCCAGCCAGTATATTGGCATTATTTGTTGGCTCAGTCTGTGAGGTACCATTGTCTAGTAGCTAAGAACAAGTCTTGGTATTGTCATGGAGATTCTTTACATAACTGTATAAGGCCTTGTGGTTGTCTTTACTATGTGCTCCAAGTCTGTTCTCACATCTAACTTTGTAGTATGTGATGAGGGTTCTCAGCTATTCATTGAGGCTGATAAGGGTTTATTTCCTGTCTTGGGACTTCACCTTATTCAATACTGGTTCCCTCCTTCTGTTGTACAATTTCTTTATGGCAGGGGATCACCAGATCAGCTTCCTTTTTTTGGAGGTGAGGGTCCTGGTTATATCGGGTAAGGTGGTATCCATGCACTTATGTATGTGTTCATAGTGCATTGTTGTTTGATTCAGCTGTCATGCAACTAGTCTATATTTGCATGGCTGCCATGAGGTTAGCCACCTCTGATTTTATGGGGCCATAGTTAGCTTTGGAAAGGCTTTTCATGGTGGTTACCTGTGCAGTGGGAGTAGGATGGCTGTGGATTTCTGAAGGTGATTACTTTGTGTTCAGATATAACACATGAGGTGTGGACTATTGGTATAGAGCAACAGTTACCCATGTTAGGAAGGACCAGGTCGATGTGATGGGCATGTGCATCGGAACATGACTAGCTTTTCCCACTTAATGGTGGGGTACTTGAAGTCAACCAATATGATAGTATTAGGTTGGACACTAATATTCTCCAGGGTTTTTATGGACATGAAGTGTGAGTCTTGGGACATGTATGGGGACCTATTGCAGGCTACAACCTGAACCACAGTCTTATCCAATGTCAACTATGCCTGCAGGATCTGTAATGCATAGTGTTGGCCTACCACTCTGGAGGTGTGTGCATCCTTAAAGAGCATGGAAACACCACCCCCTTTTGTGCTACAGCCCAGGTTCTGCAGCCAAAAGTTGCAGAATTAATTATAGGCTGGTACTGCAGGGGTGCTTCCTGCAGACTTTAAACAGGTCTCTGTTACAGAACAGATGTCATTGTTCCCCATTTTAAGTGATACTTCCAGTGAGTGAGTTTCCAGATGATATCTGTTGCCTAATGAGAGATCCAGGCATGCAGTTCAGTGATTTTATTACAAATTCTGTGTATATTTATTGAGGTAAAGTGTAGTTGTTTGAAGTTGTTAAAGGTGATCAGACGGTATATGGGTAACTGGGTGTGGAAATGGAAGAAGGGACTGAGTTAGGGTATATATCTTCACACGGTTTCATTTTTAAAGAATGTTGAAGGGGTTGAAGTGGCTTTATAATGGTAATTTTTATTTTTATTTTTTGCCTTGTTCTGGGTTGGTGGAGAGGAGAGGTAAAAATGTTGTATTTAAAGTAGAGTAGGTGAGCTGCTAAATAGATGCGGATCAATTTCTGATGAAGAATTTGGTGAGAATAATTTAATTGGATGCTTCTGGTAGAAGAGGACATTTTGGGTGTGAGAGTAATTTGATAGTCTGTGAGGACCGAAAGTATTAGAAGAAATGTAGCCGTTAATCTAGGGAGATGAAGTGGTAATGAAGTTATAATGTCAGACACAAAGATCTGTAAGAGTTAGAGTGATATTAGGAAACGCTAAGAGTGATAAGAAAAGTCAGTGCATTGGAAAAGCAGTGATACTGACACAGATGAGAGTCCAAGAGACTAGTGAGTGGGTTGGTTAAAAATGAGATAGAGGCGACAATTAAAGACAAGAATGCATAGTACTAAGCCTGAATAAGAATAAAGTCCTAAGTTAGAAAAGGGGAAAGAGTGGCATGAAGTCAAGAGTAAAAATGAATAAGATGAAGTAATGTTGTTTAAAGAACTGATAGGTGGGTTGGTAAAGGAAGAGGTGAGTTTTTAGATTGGAAGGGCAGAGAGTGCAGTAGTGCAAAGGGAAGACATGGGGGATGCCTACTGGTGAGTCATACATAGAGTGACTGAGTGGGAAAGGCAATGTCTGAAGTACTGTGGTGGATACTGTATTAACAGAATAGACAAAGTGTGAGAGAGTGAGCCACCCACTTGAAGCAGAGTTCCTCTCTAACCCACTTCAAGTATAACTTGGAGAATTAGATAGGGAATAGGAAATTCATCCCTGGCTTGGCACCTATGTCTCTAATGGACACAGGCAATCTGTAAATGGGTCATTTCTCAGGCCTCTCCTTACACTTATCAAGGGTACCATAACTTGTCAGAGATTTGGGGTGCATGGCTAGGCTTAAAAAAGCCCTAGTAGTTAGCCTAGTAAACACCCATGAACCTATGAACTAGGGAAGAAAGTGTTAATACTATTGTGTTGGGTGTTAATACTATTGTGTTGGGTGTTAATATTGTGTTGGGTGTTAATACTAATGTGTTGGGTGTTAATACTATTGTGTTGGGTGTTAATATTGTGTTGGGTGTTAATACTATTGTGTTGGGTGTTAATACTATTGTGTTGGGTGTTAATATTGTGTTGGGTGTTAATACTATTGTGTTGGATGGTATAGGGTGGGGGGTGAATGCGTAGAAATTGTCATGATATGTAGCTGGTTTATGAAGTGGGAGGAGAGTAGTGGGACTAAATGTGTGGCTGTGGGGGGTGGTTGGAGAATTGGGTGTGGGAAGGGACTGAAATGGGCCACATCTCCCACTGTAGTGTGACACAATCAGTCTGGGCCTTCTCAAGCCCAGTGCTTCAGTACACCCAGCCCAACAAAGGTAATTGCATTTGATTTAGAATAAACCTGCTCCTGCTTAGCAGGCAAGGATGTGTGGTTAAAATGCTGCAGACAGTTTACAGTTTGTTTGTCATATATTCGTAGCAGTAATTAATATATAGAACTACATTATCCACATAAACACACATGCAAGCATATGTGTATGTATTTTCCATTACATCAGATAGAATAGAATGTTGACATGTGCATGACATGGACAGTCCCTAGGTAGGGGAATATTCCTTTTCCCTGGGAATTGTGCAATCACATAGTTAGTAGGGCATGTGGGGGGAGCAACCCTCTGACATGGGTGGGTGCAGGGGGTTCCCCTGCAAAAACACTTGCTTTTGGCTTAACCTGCTTTGGGATAATCCTTGGAACATGTGAAGTATGTGTTGAAATTCTGTGTTTCAATGTTTTGATGTTAACATTATGGATGTCAGCACTGTATGCCATTTGAGGGAATGGAATATACACACACACACACACACACACACTGTCGCACAAAGTGTGGAACAATGGATAATTCATGAGTTGTAATATATTTGTATATAACTAAATTATTGGTGCCTTTAACATTGTTCTGAATTCCATACATGTGTCATGTGGTCTGTTACTGAACAATAAGAATGTAAAGCTGATGGAGCTGGCAGCACTCAGTCTCCTATCTTATTTCATTATTCATATTTCCAAATATCAGTTAATATATATGGGTAGGCTATTTCCTATATGTAGAAGAAAAATAAAGCAGGAATTAACCTTTGAGAAGGGGTTTCACTGAACCTTGTCTAGATTAGAATTGCTTTAACAGGCATTTACTGTCCTTTAAACAGTGGAAGATTTGGAGAAGCCTGGATGCCAAATCTGAGATGAAAATAATGATGGTGGTGATGATAACTGGTGTTACAGCAGAAGAAAGGTTGCTACTGTTAGGCCTTACTAGCCCTTAAAATGTTTTACGTTATTATCAAGTTCTAGGAAAGCAGAAACTAAGTTGCATGCTTTGCCGATCAGTGGACATATAGACTGTTTTACTGTTAGTGCTAAGTCACCAAGGTGGTAGTCGTAGAACAATGAGTGTCTATGTATCTTTAAGAAGCTATCCAAGGGCTTGCACAAGTGTATAAATACTGAGCACGTGCAAGTCAGACTGCCATTTTGTAGTTAGCTGTTAAGATGTGAACATGTATGTATGTAAGCTCTGTCTGTTAGTTCGTTCATATTTAATGATGCTGCTATCCATCCTGATGTGTTTCTATGTATTAAAGCATCTAAATGAAAACTCCAGCCTTCTTATTATTTGTGTTAGTGATGAATGGGTGACAGTAGTGTTCTCAAATAATTTCTTTAAAGTACAAAAGCAATTTAGAGGTACTAATTCTCTGTAATTGTACTTGTTTCACATTTTTCTGGGATGTACTTCCTTTACAGTTTTTCAACATCTAACAGACGTGCATGTGACTAGAAAAAGGCTGAGAGGTCTGGAGCTCAGGATGGGCATTTGTAGTGGAAGCAACAAACTTTACAAATCAAGGTCAGAGATTACCACTCCCTTTTGAGGTACAATAAATTGTGATAGTAACAAGGAGGGTGTACCAGACACAGTAAATGGAATGCACTTGGTTTATAAGTTCATAGGTTCATAGGTAAATACTAGGGTTGGTGCCCTTGCTAGCCAGTTTCCTTTTGGTGCTTAAATTAATCTGCCCTGTTTGGTGTTAGACTGGCCTTACACATCCCATGGTTGATAATTATATATTACCCAAAGGTATATAGATAACTATTGGATTATAGATAATACAATGAGGCCCATGTGTCAGGCAATGCATTTAGGACCTGCCTCTGTCCATTATTAGTACAGGGAGCAATCCAGGGGTAATTATCCATCTATAGATCTAAGTCGTGCTTGAATATGAACAGGGATGAACTTTGTTTTACATAAATGGAGTCTGTTCCAGAACAGTGGTATCCTCTGTGAGATAGATCTGTTCCTCAAACTGTTCTTTTGATGTTGTGGAAGAGGTTTAGATCCCTGGACAGAGTATTTCTGATGCCATTTGACTTCCTGATGTGTAGTACAGCTATCAATATTGGTTCAGACAATGTCTTGTATGCCAGACACAGGTCATCTCTTAGCAAGTCAGTAGGATATCAAGCATAGTGACAGGGCTTTGAGGTGGTCCATGTAAGAAATATTGTGCAGGTCTTGTATCCTTTTAGCAAAGTATCTCTGTGCGCATTCCAATTGTTGCATGTGTCTGGGCTGATACATACTAAAGAGGGCATTGTACTTAATGTTGGACTTAGTAAAGGGAGACAATGACACCTCTAGATCTGGCTGAAATCCCTTTGTTTATAAGCTATGCAATATAGAAGCACATTTTTTGCCTGTAGACATGTGATAGTCAAAAGTTAGGCCACTATCCACAAGCATTCCCAAATCCTGAACAACTTAGGGATGTGTTATCAATTTGTAGTTCTCCTGGCTAGATGATCTCCCAAAGGATGCAGTAGTTCATCTTTTGGCATTTAGTTTCAGTCCATGATTCTTGCACCGTTTACTTATTTGGGACAAATCTATCTTCTGGGTGTTTAAGTCATTTGGGGATTCAATAACTGCTCCTAGCTTGCAGTCATCTGCAAACATAATCACCCAAAATCCTTTGGTGTTGGATTTTAATTCAGAGAAGTAGATGTCAAACAAGGGAGGTTCTTGCACTGAACCCTGGGGGACTTCACTGGTGACTGGTCTCTTTGTGATGGAAGCTCCCCCCATTTTAATCTACTGCATTCTATCTGTGAGCCAGCTGGCTATCCCACAGGTGATGTAGGGGTTTAATCCCAGTTCCTTATTCCTTTGAAGACTTTAGGCTCCTAGTCGTTTCCCATGTTGTTACCTTCATGCACCCAACTCAGGATGAAAACAAACACTGACAGCCTCGTCCCAATGGAGCTGAGTTTTGCAGATGAAGATGTGTTTGGGTTTTCTCTTCTGCTGTCCTACATGCTCTAAGGATAGGCATACACCAAGTGATTATTCTTTCTACTTTTCTCTGTATTCTACCATGAATAACCACCTGTAATGTAACTTCTTATGACTGATTGATTGCATCTAACTGGAACAGAGTATTTATCATTTTCAGCCATCAGAAAGTCTCCTTTCCTTCCCAAGTAGATGACAGATACTTGTCTGCCTCTCAGATGCTCCCTTTCAGGAACACTTTAGCACCCAAACAACTTATCATGAAATGAGTGGCATGGTGCCAACACCAGTCTCTGTGCCAGTGGGCCATTTGAGGTTAGAAATATTTGATTGGCCTGTAGTAGGTTCTGAGAACTGGAAATGTGTCCCAGATGAGATTTCAGTTAATTTTACAGTTCATGATGTCCAGGTCCAAAGTTCAAAGTAAGGTAAGACAAACGTTTTTCTCTGCCTGACACATATTTTATATGTCTCCAGAAATTGTGGGTATCTCCTGTTAACATCCAGATAAGCTTTTGGCAAAATGAACACTTAAAACTAAATATAAAAGCATTGCAATCTTTGCTTAGGCTCTATTGTGCACCCATCAATTTAGACCTTAAATTTTGCATGAGATCAGGATCTGTTTCTCATCTTGTTATTCAGGTTTAATAATTCTGTAGTCATGTGTTTGCCAATATGTTCAATTTGTTTTCTTTCCCTCATGTCTCCCCCTTTCCATGGGAAAAGTGTGCCATTTTGAAATAATGAATACAAGAAGATACAAAAATCTTTTTTATTATCAGGTGTCCGCTAAAGTTTAAGTCAATCAAGTTCATGGATATCAGCGTCTAGATATCATACATCTCCCCAAAATTAATTACATTTGGTGTAAATGATTTAGGGATGCTTGTTTTCTAGATGCAGATATGTGGGAAGATATAAACAGTGGTATCTAGCAAGCTGCTAGAGCTTTACATTTCTACTTATATCATTGTTGAGTTTGACAAATAAATCTAAGAAGAGATGCATTTTATATGAGACCATCTGGGTTACTGGATGTGTGCCAAGTTCTAAATCTAACCCCTTCTTTGGAAAAGTTTCTTTACTTCACATTTATTTGACAGCAGAAAGAGATTTAAATGTATACCTTCTCTTCCTTTCTTCACCTGTCCCATGCCTGCCTGAATGCATCTGTGGCTTGAGTCTACCCATTCTTTCCCTCATCTGAGGACAAAGACCCACAACCTTCTCGATGAAGAAGTACTTTCAGTGATTGAAGCTGCAATTGGCTCCTACAGACTGTTGCTTGTACCCTCTCTCCAACCTTTTCATTCACTGTAACCCCTTCACATCTCCATTTTATCCAACTTTCCTGGACTCCAGTGAAAAGAGTCGCAGCTCCCCTAATCTCTGGCCATGCCCTTTCCCTTTAATCTCCTTCACCCTTCTGATGGGTTTCTTCTTGATTCCTTCACAGCTTGATGTCAGTTTCCCTGTATTGCCTCGAGAACTGAACAGTGTTCTGAAGATGTGGCATGACCAAGACCTAGAAGAAGCAGTACTCCTTTGCTTCTGGTGTTTACCCCCGTGAGAAAATCCCCCAGCTTTCTGTTTGGTGTTGCCACTGCCTTCTTACTCCAGGTGTGATAAGTACTTTTCAGTCATTCTCCTGCTCTGCCACCATAATTTTTACTATCCCTGCTGATTTCGTAACAGGGTTGTTGTGCGCTATGTGGAATACGTTGCATTACTCTTCACTGATCCTTCCCTCTGCCATCTTTCTGCCCACGGGTTCAACCTTTCCATCTCCTTACTGCCCCTGCCACAATGCTGCGCTTATTTTTGTATCATCCATAAATAGTTCTCTCTTCACTTAGACAAAACTGATGTGAACACATTGATGTGTACAGAATGGATCTGTTTGGCTAACAAAAACTACAAAACACAAATGGCGAAATATCAAATATAAAACAGCAAAAGGGAAAATTATTGAACAAACGCAACAGTGAAAAAATACATGGAGTGGCCATAGTCGGCCAACAATGCAAACACAACCAAGCAAGGCCCACCCTCCCAACTATATATGCCAACTCCGAGATCGCACTACAGTGGGGAATAGGGCAAATTTAAAAGGTTTCACTTCACTTACCTTAAGAATAGCATTACTTCCTGGTTGTTGACCAACTATGCACATTCAATTAAGTGATTTTCAAAGTTGTAGTTGTTCGATAATTTTATGATTTGCTGCTTTATATTCAGTGTTTTACCATTCAGGTTTTGTAGTTTTTGATAGCTGAACATGGACCTGTACAGAACCAGCACCCAGTTCTAAGTATCACTTCTTCTACTCCTGATAGTGTGCCACTCAGAAGAACCATTTCTGTCCTTCTCTTTATTTTTTGCATTGTCTGATAATCTCTTAGAACTGTATATAGCTGTGTATACTTGCATTTACAATGTATACCACAATGCTCACCCAGTTATATTCTGTATACTGCAATGCTCTCCTTTGTTAATTGTATCTCTTTGAACTGTAATGATCTTTCTGTTGTTGCATTGTATCTCTTTTTATTTTTTGCTGTTTTACCTGGGCTAAGACTGAAATAGATCAGTTCTGATCAATGCTTTAAACCGGTTAACAAATTCAAATAAAAAAAAAAAAATACATAAATAAGTATGCATGTTACAGTCCATTTTGTCAGTTTTATTATTTCAAACATGCAGTTTTCTAGCAGGTATTTGCATCAAAGTGAAACAACTCACTGAAGTCCATGTAAATGGCATTTATTGGTGAGCCACTGGCCGATAGAACTGTATCACTTTCACTAGACAGTACCTTCTATACATGATATTATGTTGGATGTGTTTCTAGAAATTATTTTTATGCATCTACCTCAAGATGTTCTACATGACTTTGCCAAACTTCTCTGCTAAGGTATATAGCATGTAGTTCCCAATATTTTTCTTGCCCACCCCCGCCTTGTAAAAGGTACCCCTTGTGCTATTTTGCAGTTTTCAGCAGTTTTACTTTGTGCAGTGATATGTTTATGTTCCCTATCAGAGAGCTTGCTAACACACTGGTCATATTCATAAGGACCCTGCAGAAGTACCCTACCAGTCCTCATGTCTTAACCTTCCTTACTGGAATTAGTTCTCTGTTTACTGTATCCTCCTGATTCAGCACTCTATTGTACAGCTTTCCCAAGAGCCCCCCCCCCCCCACAAGAATTCATTTACTATTTCTGCTGTCATCTGTGATCTTCCTCCAATCTAAAGTCTGTGCCTTTACAAATTATGCTTAAGAGTGCTGATAAATGTACTCTAAGTGGTAAATAGGACACAACAGCACATGTTGCGAAGAAAATATATCCAGCTTCATTTCTGTACAAATACATAGATGTTTACATGCAAGAGCATTCGAACTTAGCTTCAGGCCAAAATGAAAATGATGTTCCCAAGCTAATATGTGTGCGTAGTCCCTTGTCTAGTAAGTAAAGCACAGTTTGGTCGTTCATCACCTCTTGAAGTGAACTCATAAATATCTGATAGTGATGTGAGGAAGACCTTTAGATCCGATAATATTAAATGATAAATACTGTAAAGAAAACTCATCAGATGTTTGATCCTTAGTAGATGTCTATCTGTTCTCATTTCCATCCCTTCACTTATATCAAGAAGAGGCCCATCCAACAATTGAAATCATACCTCTCGACCTCTTAAAAAACTGGACAAAACCTAAAGTAAAATGGGACAAAGGACCCCCAAAAAGGACAGATTTTAAATATTGCTCTTACAAACTTAGAAAGTCACTAGAATTACAGGATTTGTGTTAGCATGCATTTTCTGAAGGAAATGAAGTCTGAAACTGAATGAATGCTATTATTTATTGAATTTAGTGCTCAGTGATTTGCCAGAAAACATACCAGAAATATAAGGCAAAAGTCTGAACATTCTGGAACAATCTGGGCAGTTGAGAGATATGCTTGAAATTCTTTGGAAATATTTTTCCTGTTATGGATTTAGCATTGTCACTTCAGAAGCTGATGTCCATAAGCTGATGCTCGACTAAGTATTTTTTTGCTCTTGCTGTATCACAGTGCAGTTTAACAGTTCTGTGCAGTATTTATTGATTTGTTTGAATTTATCACTGTTTATCCTGCACTTGTTAAAAAGCAGTATTTATTGATTTGTTTGAATTTATCACTGTTTATCCTGCACTTGTTAAAAATCACCATCTGTTTTTACTGTGCTGCTCTTAGGTCATTTTAATAGCATCCTAATATTTCCTAACCTCCTTAGATGCTGCAAAAGCTGTTTTGACTTTGCCAAAACATTCCTAAGTTTTGCAAAGTTTTTCTGTGTTTGTAGAAGCAGGACTGTCAAGGATTCACGATACTGCAGGAGTTCTGACTTTTGTTGTAAAGCATTTATTACTGTTATTGAGCTCAAAACCAATTTATTTTAAACTAAGAAGGGTTTATTCTGTACTCTGGTGGGAGCAGATGGCTGATTCAACCCATGTGAGTTCTGAACTGCTGGTGGAAGATTAATTGTGTTTATCTCATTGGCCTGAGAAGTTAACGGTATTAATGTCTTTTATCCTGCTGTGATTGTAGATGTTTACCTATGGTTGCACATATTTTTCTGTCTTTGGGAACATTTTCAGGGTTTGTGAACTTATTTCCAAGTATTCCTGATACTGCAGGAGTTTTACCTTTTGTTGTAAAGCAATTATTACTGTACTTCAGCTCAAAACCAGTCTGCTTTACATTAAAAGGGTTTTATTCTGCAATTTGGTTGGAGCAGGGGGTGATTCAACCCATCTGAGTTGGGAATTGCTAATGGAAAGCTCATTGTGTGTTATTTGATTGGTCTGAGGGCTTAATTGTAAAAATGTCTTTCATTCTGCTTGTATAAAAGCCTTAGATTTATATGAGACTGTGCATATTTACTCTGAGCTTCCCTGTGCCTGGCTTGGTCACCTGTGACTGCAAGACTCCTAGATAGCATGGAGCTACAAAGCTGATGCAATCACAGTTAAGACGTTGTCCTGTTCGATTCTCAGCTAGAGTGTCTTCTGTGTGGAGACATGCGTGAATGGGCGTACCTTCGTTGAAGGTTGTGCCTCAGAGCTGGCAACTCAGCACGTAAAAATCTACTGCCAATCATTAGCGGACCGGAGTTCTGCTGTGGCGACCCCTAACCGGAAAAAGCCGAAAGACACAACACTTAACACTTGTTCTAACTATCCCAGTGCCATTTAAGAGTTCTGTGCTGTATTTATTGATTTGTTTGAATTTATCCCTGTTTATTTTGCCTGCACTTGTTAAAAAATACCATCTGTTTGTTACTGTACTGTTCTTATGTCATTTTAACAGTATCGTAATAGTTCCAAACCTTCTCAGATACTGCAAAAGCTGTTCTGGGTTTGCCAAAGTTCTCCTGAAATTTTCACAATATTTCTAAGCTTTGCAAAGTTTTTTTCTGTGTTTGTAGGAGTTTTCCTATGTTTGCACACATATTTCTGTATTTGGGAACATTTCTTATGATTGGCAAGGATCTCTGATACTGTAGGAGTTCCGGCTTTTGTCTTAAAGCATTTGTTAGAACATTTGAGCTCAAAGCCAGTTAATTTTACATTAAGAGGGTTTTATTCTGCACTCTGATGGGAGCAGATGGCTGATTCAACCCATCCAAGTTGGGAACTGCTGGTGGAAGGCTCATTGCGTGTTTATCTGATTGGTCTGAGAGTTTAACTGTGTAAAAGTCTTTCATGCTGATGTGTTTGTAGAGGTTTTCCTACATTTGCACACATTTTTCTGTATTTGGGAATATTTCTCAGGGTTTGTGAACTTGTTTCCAAGGGTTCCTGATACCACAGAAGTTTTTGCTTTTGTTGTAAAGCATTTGTTGCTGCACTTGAGTGCAAAACCAGTGTTTTTTTACATTAAGAGGGTTGTATTCTGCATTCTGGTTGGAGTAGAGGAATGATTCAACCCATCTGAGCTGGGAACTGCTGATGAAAGGCTTATTGTTTTTTTTTTTTTTTTATCTGATTACCCTGAGGCCTTAACTGTATAGAAATATGTCATCCTGCTGATATAAAAGCCTTAGATTTGTGTGACACTATGCTCATTCATTCAGAGCTCCCCTGTGTCTGGCTTGGTCACTTGTGACTGCAAGACGCCTGGATTGCATTTAAAGTCATCCATAGACCTACAAAGCTGATATAAGTATTTTCTTTTTTTACACTTCCTCTAACTATCTCAGAGCTATTTAAGAGTTATGTGCTGCTTTTACGCATTTATCCATGCATTGTATATATATGCAATCCTCTCTGGCATAAAATCTGCTATAGGAAATGCTTTTCACTGGCTATTCATAGCTGCTTGAAGAGCTGCCAGTTTGCAAAGAGGGCAGCACCACTGCAGGTCATCCGATAGTATACTACTAAACACTCACTTAGGCTATTAAGTGACTGTCCTCTACTCCTTTCCAAAGACTAATGATATGGTATACTTGATAGGTGCTTCTCTATCATCTGTGTTTTTTGCCTGGTAGATATGGGCATCCTGAAGCAGTGCAGTAACTGCCTCATGTTCACTGACAACCACTTTATTTTTGTGCAGACAAGCACAGTATGTGACAAATGTAGATACACAATCTCATTGGAGGCAATGCTCTCACATTCACACACAAGAAATGCAAACCAGGTTGTCAGTGTTACACCCAAAATACTCACTACCAACACTAAGGAACAAACACATAGACCCATATATGGGGTGGTACTTAAATATATTCTACTCAAACCTCCAAGACCTCCTAAAAGAATATCTCAGTGGCTCCAAGCACACTAAAAAAAGACAGAACCTCACACAACACATAACTCTGAAAATCATAGTAGCCTCACTTCCGAGACCATAATGCAACAAACTATACAATTTAAAATTCTAGTTATTGGGGGTTCCATTATTAGACATACTGATGTCCCCCTTACCAGACTAAACAAAGAAAGGATCATAGTGAGCTGTCTGTCTGAATCCAGTATCTGTCAGATCACTCATGCACTTAGGTCTTTAAAGCACAAGTACCGGTATGACACTGTCATAGTCCATGTGGGTGTAAATGACCTGAGATGTACATCACTGGACTATATGAAGATACATGATAGAGCTCTCTGAATATGTGACCCAGGTGGGCATAATTCTAGCCTTGAGTAGCATCCTACCTTAACCAATGATGATACCACAGTACCAGAAACATATGATTAACTTCAACATTTGGCTTAGTTTCTCATGTAACAACAAGGGGATCCAATATCTGTCAGCCTAGGGAGACTAGATCGACAAACCACTATGCTTTATGAGAGATGGTTTGCACTTGTTACCACTTGGCTTCCAGATACTGGGATAAACTTTATTTATCCCCATAGTGCCACTTTAGGCTGTGCCAAATTGTTAAGCCCTCTAACATAACAAAGATCGCTCACAGCCACCTAACATTACTGCTGATCAGCACTATGATTTTAAATAAAAACGTGGCACTGTCTGGAAGCACTCCTCACCCTGCAGATCACAGACATATATGCAATCATAGAAACATGGTTCAGGACCATGGAGAGCGCCTTGGCCATCAAAGACTACAGTGCTTTTCATACATGTTGATTCCTGTCAGCTCAGGATAAAACAAAGGAAGGAGGTGTCTCAGTGTTCTTAAAGGACAAGTACACCACCAGTCTGGTTCAACAACATGACTCACTTGAACTGCGTCATGCCAAAGTAACCATAGGTGCAACCTCCTATCATGTCCTTGTTAGCTACAGATCCCCTAACATGAGTCTGGAAAACCACACCTCCTACCTAGATCTCCTGGAATTTCTTAACATTTAACTTAATACCATACTTATGAGTGACTTCAACTACCCCTTCATAAACTGGGAGACTTATACAACCAATAATTCACTTTTTGGACTTCAACAATGCAAACATCCTGGATCAACTCGTTAGCTCTCCAGCTAGAGGTACAAGTATCCTAGAACTGGTACTCATGAACATGGGAGGGTGCTGCTCCCTCCCATGCATTCTCCTCCATGGTAAGAACTAACCACAAAATGAGCTCCTTTAGTATTAAAACTAACCTACAACTCCAGTCAAACTCCAAACCTGTTACGGACTTTGCTAAGGCCAATTACCTCAAACTAACTGACAGCTGATTAAATTCCCAAGCCCCTCCAAACCCAGATGACACTGAGGCCTACCATGTGCTTTACACAAAACCACTGTACAACCACATTCATAGCTACATTGAGGAGACATTACCTGTCCAAGTCAAATCGATTATTACTGTCAAAAATAAACCACCCTGGTGGACCCCTAGCATAAATATGCCATTCAACAAAAGGAAAAATAATCCTCTCCAAAGCAAATGCAAAAGACACTCAACAGTCTAAACAAATAAATTATAGGTATGGTCAAATCTGCTAAAGCAAACTACAAGGCAGAGGTAGCCTCTCAGGTGAAAGATAACCATAAGGCTTTTTTAATTATGTTTGTAACCTCAGGGGAAATATTCAGTAATGTGCTGTGTTAATCAGCAGCAACTCTTACATCCAGTCTGAAACTATAGCAAACCTGCTGGCGACAAGTTCAGTTCAAACGTATTCCCCCATCACCTTCTACGATACCCAAAGAAGTACCCGCAACCATCCCCCTACTGGTCATTACAAGGGAACAGGTCCTTCCTGTGCCCACTAAAGCCAAAATACAGACTATGTGAGTCCAGACAGCATTCCAGGATGCCTCTTAAATGGATTAAAACAGGCTCTATCAGGGCTACTAGAAACCCTCTTTAACCACAGCCTCTGGATGGGCTTTGACCCAGAGGAATGGAGGACTGCAACAGTATTCCCTCTGCTCAAGGGGGGGGCACATCAACCAACCCAAGGAACTACAGATACATAAGTTTGACCAGTCATATCTGCAAAGCCATGGAGAGAATTATCATGGACTTGATCAATAACAGCATAGGAAATCTCCAAACACTGGACCAGATCCAATTTGGCTTTGTCAAAGGGAGATCTTGCCTACTTAATCTGGTGGACTTCTTTGAGAAAGTCACTAGGGCCATGGATGAGGATAAAATGGTGCACACCACTTATCTAGACCTGGCCAAAGCTTTTGACACAATCCCTCACTTGGGGATCATAGATAAACTTACTGCATTAGGCATAAAATCCTATATCATCAGGTGGAGAGCAAATTAGTTAACTGACAGGATACTTGTTGTCCAGACAGATGCGGTGTCCCACAGAATTCAGTACTGGGATTCTTCCTGTTTGGTGTATACTTCTGTGAAGTGAAGGCTAATGTTGGGGGTCTCTGGCTAACCAAGATCGCTGTCGAATATATGATGAGTGCAGTTATTTCATCCCAGACAATACTGGCATCCTACAAACAGGCCTAAAAATATCAGACAATTGGTGGCAAAACCATGGTCTGAGACTAAGTGCTAAAAAAATGCATAATCATACCCTTTGGTAAATCAGATATCCCTGCAAATTATGATATTGATAGCCCACCCCTAAAAGAAGATCCAGTGGACATAGGAACACAGATATATAGTAACCTAAACTTTGACCACCAGGTTGCTACAGTAGTGAGGAAATCCTTCTGTGTGTCTCAACTCATAAGTAAAAGCATGGCATCAACATCAAAGGAAGTCACAGTGCCATTGTACTCGGCCCTCATCAGGCCCATAATCAAATACAATGTCCCTTTTCTGCATGTACCTAACCAGGCACTTACACTAACTAGAGTGGCCCCAGAGGTTTCTCACTAAAAAAATGCAAATTGTAAGACACGTGTTCCGCAGGCAGAATAAATTCCTTATCCCTTTACTCTGTATCGTATTGTTTATTAAGAGGTGATTTATGCCCAACCTACAACCGACCTACCTGGTCCAGCCCTGATGAAAATGTTACATATTTGCAAGAAAAATTAAACAAGGCTTACACATTCCATGGACCTGAACCTTATTTGCAACTAATTTTGTAACGCTAACAAAACTTGCTGGAGAGACACATTCGTATTCCAAAGGCTACCTTGTCTATGAAATAAACTTCCCATCTGCATAAAACAAAGTTCATACCTCACTCTCTTCAAAAGAAATTTGAATAAATGGATGGGGAGCCATGAATTCACTCTTGGGATACTACCTATTATCCCTTGTGGACAGAGGCAGGCTGTAAAATGACTCAGGGCTCCAACACCCAAAGACCCACTACCCTGATACTGACCAATCCCATATCTGGGCAGTTAAGATATGATATTGTCATGCCCTGGTTATTACTGGCTAGGCTTTTAAAGACTCTTGCGCTGTTAGCCTAGTAATCTTCTATGGACCTAAGAACTGATAATATTATATTTTGACACATCTTTAACTAGACAGTATTTGATAATACAAAGCAGGAGAAAAGGCCTTGCTGCTTTTAAAATGGGTCACACTGTGGGCAGGAAATGGTTCTCTTAAAGTAGGGTTATAATAACTCATAACTTCACACTAGACAACAGGCTGTTATGAGTTCCTGCTGCTGAGTTGTATAATTGTTAAGTGGGATAATTTACAAATGTTTCTTATAATCTTAAAGGCCAGTAACATTTCTGTTATGAATCCTTTACTCAACGGTAAAACAGCTTTCATCTGCTAAATGCAAAATCAAAAATCTTTTGCCCTAGTAAGCAATTTTCTTTTACGTGCCATTAATCATTACTTAATAGGTAAAACTCCAGCTCCTCAATAACCCGATTTCCTGATTGACCCCCTCAAACCCATCATTCATCTATTTCTCCTGTCTTAATATGTCACCCTTGGAAATATATCTATACCAACTATACCAAATTTTGCCTCAATTGACATACAAAAATGACTGTAGTTACCTACTCTGTTTATGCATTCTATATAAGGTACTCTGAATAGTCCCTCTGTTTAAAATGCATTATATTATTGTATATGCGCATGGCTATCTGTATTATCGTAAACTCTTTATATATTGATACCCTACCATGAATCAGTGTTCACACCTTAACTAATAGCCATCAAATTGCACAATGTTCCAAATTACTCTCCTGTTTATACACTTTTTTGTAACTTAGCTATATTTTAGATACTCTTGTTTAATATATTTCTATTATCTTGTATTCTGTTATGGGGCTTTTCTCCCCAGGCCTCCACTGAAAATGGGCTCATTTCAGCCCAGTGGACTTTCCCAGTCAACAAAAGCAAATCAATAAATCAAATAAATAAATATTTATTTAGATTCCTATTTATAATTAATTTTTGTTTGGCTATTCAGAATAAAAGTAAATATTTCTCAGTGCTGAACTTCGTTTCTGATTATAGGACACTTTTAATTCAGCTATCATCCAATGGGTGCAGACGTATGGTAACCATTTGAAATGTTGGGAACCACTAGAGTGAGTCCTGAAATGTAGAGACTGAATGACCAATATAACGGACTTACATATACTAAGTCTGAGATGCCATTTCTTGAAATAATTCCCTTTTCTACAAGGTATGGCAATCGTGGAGTTGGTATGTATAAGTTCTTGGTGTGTGGGGGCAAGACATGGGGGTGCAAGGGGGCTTACCCCTATTGCAAAAATAAGTTTTAAGGAGAAAAGTGTTTTTTGAGATTTGTTCTTTTCCTGTATTTTCTGTCTTTTTTTTTCGGCTTGTTGGTTCTCAGCATTTCAAGTGCCAACATTTCAATAGGGAGCCCAGAGGTATAACTTCAAACCAGTAGCATCATGTCTGAACTGAACTACGCAGAGTGATTTGTACCACTCACAAAAAGAAAGCCAGGACAATCGAGGATGCAGAGCTTCTAACTATCTAGTATAATGACTCATCCATCCATCCATCCATCCATATATCCATATTGTGATACTTCCTGAATGATGTCTTTTCTCTGCAGTCTTGACTGTTACACCCTTTGAAAAAGGCAGTCTCTAATGCAAATGGACCTGGCCTAGATAAACATTATGGTTGGAAAAATACAAAGAATGACTAAGTACACCATTATACAAAGATTGTGGAATTCGCTTTGATGATTTACTACTCTCAACTTTGATGGCATATTTTATTTTTCTAGTACTGCTATTCCATTACTTTTTCTTGACAATTATCTGTTTATAGTGGCATATATATGTATATATATATATATATATATATATATATATATATATATTCCAGTGAATATTAACAGATAATAGAGAAACTGGAGGTGCAGTCAAATGCATTTTTTACTTTCAGTTGTTTCTGCTAATCTGGCATATCCAGTCAGTAAACGTTTGCACATCTGTACACAGTGGCGTATGAGCCACTTTCTTCCCTTTTCCTGCTGTTCCCTGGGTAAATAGAATGGCAGACGTAAAAGCAGATATTATTACTTAATGTTGTACATCTCAGATTATATTTTGTATGCGTGGAACATTTAACTGTTGATATTATTATTGTCATTAAACTGACTCACTCAAATAGTACTTATATGTCATACATTCAGACATTTATCTGCACTTGATATTATTAACTTCGAATTATCAGCCTTGAATCCCAACTACATATCTTACATATAAACACTCATCTATGGTTAGCACTACAGTCTGTGAACCAGTATTTTCTTGAAGATGATGCTAAGCACCTTGGTGTATTATGTTGGAGTTCATGCAGTAGAACAGTTCCAATTCTGAAAGAAGCAAGTCACATAAATCAAACTAGTTAATCATCGTATCCCATTGCCATTAATTATTTTGATTACTTACAAGATTGTTCACAGACCTATATACTTTCTTTTCAAACTCATTCTGAAACAATTTCTGTTAAGAGTACAGTATTCCCAAGAGTTTATGTATTAATATGTGGTACAGCTTATCAGTCCTTGATGTAATGACATTTGAAGCTTAGTCTGAGACATAAATTGCACAAACTTGGTAACTAAGTGTTTATCAGGCTGCCTGGGGCAGGAACCTCGTAATTAAGCATGTATCACGCTACCTAGGTCAAGAACATACTTCAGGCTGCCTAGGGGAGGAACTTCATGACTAAGCACCATGATGCCTGGGGCAGGAACATAGTAACCAAACATCTATCAGGTGGCTTGGGTAACCTCTGCCTTCTGAAGAGCTCAAATAAAATGACTTTTAGACAGCACAGAGGCCTGCTTTGTTGAAGAATTTGAACTACTAGACTGGAAACTGTGTCTTTGTTGCCCAAGGTGTTAACCACTTGACAAATAATAATAATAATGTATGTACCCCCTTTTTATAGGAGCAGAATGAGAGGAAACTGTCACAGATAGTTTGATTCAGACATGGATATTAAGATGACATTGACTTTGGTGAAGACCTCAGGCTTCAGTAAAGGTACAAGAAAAGTGATATTGGCTGACTTGCCTAAATTACAGCATATGTAAAATTAGCATATATTGCATCTGAATAACCCAACAACATTCTGAACCAAGATTAACAAGTAAACTTACAGGAAATCTAAGACAACTGACACTGTAACATTAGATGACTCCTGTTTTACTTCCACATAAACTGAGAGTTGTAGATTTAAATGGACTGGTAGTTTAGGTATGTCTTTAATTTACACAGTGGGCACATGATTAATTAAAGACAAAGCAACTGGATGTTTACTTTGGAAAATGAGGCATCCTGTCAATGTTAAGTTACTAAACCAAATTTTGTTCACAAGAAGGGCACTTCTATAGAGTTTTTATTTGAATGCTATAATAGTGAGCAGAGTTTTGTTCACAAGAAGGGCACTTCTATAGAGTATTTATTTGAATGTTATAATAGTGAGCAGAGTTTTGTTTACAAGAAGGGCACTTCTATAGAGTTTTTATTTGAATGCTATAATAGTGAGCAGAGTTCTGTTCACAAGAAGGGCACTTCTATAGAGTATTTATATGAATGCTATAATAGTGAGCAGAGTTTTGTTCACAAGAAGGACACTTCTATAGAGTTTTTATTTGAATGCTATAATAGTGAGCAGAGTTTTGTTCACAAGAAGGGCACTTCTATAGAGTTTTTATTTGAATGCTATAATGGTGAGCAGAGTTTTGTTCACAAGAAGGGCATTTCTATAGAGTTTTTATTTGGATGTTATAATAGTGAGCAGAGTTTTGCTCACAAAAAGGGCACTTCTATAGAGTTTTTATTTGAATGTTATAATAGTGAGCAGAGTTTTGTTCACAAGAAGAGCACTTATAGAGTTTTTATTTGAATGCTACAATAGTGAGCAGAGTACAAGCAAGATAAAAGGGACGTGACTGTGAGGCCTGATCCTACTCTGGGTATAGTTCAGAAGGCCAGCACATGTGAATGTGAGGCCTGCTCCTACTCTGGGTTTATTTCAGAAGGCCTGTATATAGACTTGCCTTATTTAAATAAGATACTGGTTGCTAAAGACCATTTTACTTGTAATCATTCATTGTAGTGTACATTTCTGTTTGTTCATACTCTGGCTCATTTTACACAGGGAAAAAAGAACCACAGATTAATGCAGAGAATGTATGCACACCTGTATTCTATTAAATGAAAAGATACAAACAACGATTTGTATAAACACACATTATTTTACTTGCATTTCAAAAAGATTTTATTACAATTTTGGACAAAGATGATAGTGGTTTTAGGAGAGATTATAATTCAATCTAAAGAATGAATTGACAACGCTGTTCAGATGTTCAGTGTCTTATTGACTCTTGAGAGGTAACCTGTACCTAGCTTTCCTCACCATCATAGACCTAATTGTCCTGGATGACCTCCTGTATCTCCACAAATAAAATACCTCCACTGTTACAAGAACCAAGGATTTAAATCTTTATCAGCAGATAAATTAAATGCATTGAAGGGAAAGGTTAATCTCACAGCACCTCCTCCACCTCTACAACAAACATTCTTCTGCAGGTCTAACAGTGTGATACATATTCATTCTTCAGACAGAGCCTGGATGGTTGGATAGACACTGACTAATTTACTCCAAGTTTGACTGGCCTAGCCCACCAAGGAAGAGGAAGCATGGCCAAAGGGTGGGTACTCGCAAGGTGTGTTTTGTTGTAAGATTGAATTACCGTGGAATTGCTATCACACATATGATCTCTTAACTTTTTCTGAATGCCAGCCATACCCCTGCGATAAATGACCATGACTGAAGTACTATAAAAAGTCTTCTTTAAGACAGGGAATTATTTCTGATTTTTTGCAAATGTTTCCTAATTGTGTGTTATTTAATATTTCAGGTATTGTTATTGATGTGACTATTAGTCACATGATGTACACTTTTAAATTTAACTACTAACTTTGAATAGTTTGGCTTTGTTCTGATATAGTCTTATTTTATTTTATATGAGATACTAATATTTGATGTTGTAATAATATAATTAAGCTGAAAGTTATTCTCTCAATCTATTGTTTCACTTTGGAAGTGTCTTTTTAATGGGAAACATGACAACTAACATTGTAACACCAGATGAACCCTGTCTTTCCTTCCCAGTATCCGCTTTTAAACATTTTAGAGTAAAGTCTGATAGTGCCCTCTGTCACTTTATCACTCTCCAGAGTTTTTTCATATTACTTTGTTAGTTATGTAACTCACACTGAGTCAAATACTTTTTTTATAAGGGGAAACTCAGTGAGAAATGGTATGCATTATACGCTGAGTATTAGTTTTAAAGTAGACAGTTGTGCATTTTGGAGGTGGGAAGAAACCATAATGTGCAGATAAATCTCACATGGATGTAGAAAATAGTCATGCTCCAACAGATAGTATCCATTGCTCAGGACTGCGGTTCAGTCCCTGCCCAGGAAGGCAAGATTTACACAAACCACTGTGCCACAGTGCTTGGATGTGACTCTTTAACACAAGACTCAGGAGATCCCTTCCCCTCTCTTTCAGAAATTGGAAGTTCTTAAATGACAGACAACCTTTTTACTTGTGTGCAACTTATGGCTCTGCAGTGGCAGATAACCTGCACCTCAGCCTCTCTGAGGTATGTGGATGCTCAGTTTTAAGGCTGGCATTTAGGTACAATCTGCCTATAAAAAAAGAAGCATTTTGGGATCCCTTTGCTTCCATTGTGTTAGTACCATCATGGCCACACATGCAGGCAAAAGGTCATTGCATATATGAAGCAGTTATCTAGAATATCACTCTAGAACACTTCAGTGGACCAGATTTGGAGAAGGCATAGCCAGACCAGAGCAATCAACAGAGAGTAGCAGAGGCAGTTGGTACAAGCTGGGATTTCTGATGGAGAATATCAATGGTGATTCAATTTTATGCTAGACTGAAAACTTTTTGTGAGTACTTTCAAGGTTAACTAACTGGTCCTCTCTACTTTGTCTTTGGCAGTCATCGGGTGAGAGCCTTGGAAGATCTTACATCTGTACTTTTCTCACAGTCACATTGTTTTGCACCTTCTTCAGAAATTCACTCAGGGTTCCAAATTTTTCTTTTGGAGGTCTTTCAGTTGGTCATTTACAGGAAGTTACCTGTGAACATGGGGATAGTGCCTGCATTACTTTTCAGCACCACCAGAAGACTAACGTGTGTGTGTGTGTGTGTGTGTGTGTGTGTGTGTGTGTGTGTGTGTGTGTGTGTGTGTTTATCACTCGCACACATTACTTGCACACATCAACTTTCAGGTTGCAGCATCAATTTATTAGCTGACCTTTCTACCCCCTACTCAGTTACAGTTTACCACATGCTCACTCTTAACAACATGATTAGCAGTTGGTATAATGTTTTTGTCAAAAAAGGATCATTATAAGGAAGGGGACAATGTAAGATACATTTTTGTATAGATCATTCGTTTTACACTAGTGGAGTGCTGTTTTAAGTTTTGAGAAGGGCGTTTTGTTTTAAAATGGCTGTTCTTGGTTGGTGATATTGGTTTATGCTGTGGTTTTGTGTTTGCTGGATTTGCTTGTTTTAATGTTGTACAGTTCATCATTAGACAGTTTAACTGTGAATCTAAGAAATTTTATATTTATTGATGATGATTCAAAATCGTTTTTTCCTTTGGACTTAGGAGAATGGTCTATATCTTTCTTCTGCTAGCATCTAGAACTATTTGGCATTTTGTCTTTAAGTTGTGACCATTTTATTCTACTGTGAAAGCACATGCTTATGCCTAGTTAGTCTTCTGTTTATGAGCTAAGCTGAGGTTAACAAAGCAAGTTTTGAGAGAATTCCTTCAGTGGAGACCTATGATGAGGAAACCAGCATCTCTCCTGGACAAATATGTATGACTGAGATGCTTTTCCACTTCCTTTTGAGATGAATTCTTGTGCAGCCTTCAAGTCAGTATTTATTATTTGATAACCAGGCAAGTAGACTTCCAAAGACTATTCCAGCCATGAACCTGGCCACAGAAAAAAACATAAGAGTACTATAAACTGATTGTCTTGCATCTTTTATAGGTTCATAGGTTCATACTAGGCTATCTGCCCTAGGGCATTTATAAGCCTAGCCAGAGTGTGTTTGGCTTTCGCCACCTTTTTCGAGGTTAGTATACTGTGCCTCTGTCTAACAGTGACACAGAAGTGATACCTGGGTAAAATGATCTCATCCACTAATCAAGATTCCTCTTGAAGAGAGTCAATAAGGGACTCTGCCTAACCTGGACTGGGATTTTATTCCAGAGTGAAGGGAGCCATTGGGTTATGAATCTGTCCCTCCAGCATGTCCTATTTATTTCAGTGCTGAGGTTCAAGTCTCTCAAGTGCTGTTGTCGATGGGATTTAGATTTTCTGAGGTGCAGCATGTCCATTAATTCCGGGTTGACATGGCTTTATACATCAGGGCACAGATCGCCTTGAGCAGGCGGTATGCCTTTAGTAAGAGCTGGAGTTTCTTTAACCGGCAGCATATGGCATCTGTTTGAGCCCTTTGATCCTCTTGGTGAGGTACTTTTGGGGTCTTTCCAGTTGCCGCAGGTGTCTGGTAAGGTACATCCCAAAAGGGGCATTGTACTCATTATGGGCCTGATGAGGGATGTGTAAAGAGACACGATGACCTCCCTAATCTAGATGTGAATCCCTTCATGATTAGGTGGGCTATATAAAATGTTTTTCTAACCACTTTGGCCACGTAGTTTTCAAATGAGAGATTGCTATCAACTTGGGTCACAATTGCTTCTTCTGTACTTAATGGATTACCACCTATGTGGTAATTTGTGGCACTTTCTTTTGCCAAAGGGATGACTATACACTTTTGGCATTTAGCTTGAGGCCATGGCTTTGGCACCAGTTGTCTGTTTCTATGAGGCCCTTTGGAGGATGCTTGTGTCAGCTGGAGAGTCGATTATGGCACCTAGTTTGCAGTCATCTGCGAACTTGGGTCAGCCACAGTTCCATGTTGGCCTGTACCTCCGGCCTGTACCTCCGAATATATACCGAACAAGAGGTCCTGGGACTGAACCTTGTGGGACGCCACTTGTAACTGGTTTGGAGTCTGACATGGCTCCAGCGGGTTCTGTCCTTGATAGTGACATAGGGGTCTATATTTAAGCTGGTGAGTTTATCTATAATGCCCGAGTGAGGTATTGTATCGAAGGCTTTTGCGAGGTCCAGGTAGGCTGTGTGGACCACCTTCCCCTCGTCAATGGCTTTGGTGACTGTTTCAAAGAAATCAACCAGGTTTAAGAGGCAGGATCTGCCCTTAACAAAGCTGAACTGGGTAGGATCCAGTGTCTGTAGGTCCCCAATATCTGTATTTATGAGGTCCATGATGATCCTTTCCATAGCTTTGCAGACCAAGCTCATCAGGCTTATGGGGCGATAGTTTCCAGGATCCATTGAGGCACCACCTTTGTGGAGATGGACCACTGTTGCTGTATGCCACTCTTTGGGTACATATCCTGTAGTAAGTCTGAGATTGAACAGTAGTTTTATGTTTGGGTATAGCTCTTCTTGGAGTTCATGTAGGATGCAGCCCGGGACACCGTCTGGTCCCATTGATGCTGTGTTTTTTGCTTTGGAGAGGGCGGCTCTTACCTGAGCATCTGAGATGTCAGGGGGGCGGCACTCTGCTGGGATAGATATTTGCCCTTTTGGTGGGGAGGGGGCGAGAAGTTTGCGCTGAACCTGTCAGCTAGGATGATGGCAATGTTTGTGGGTTCGGTGTATTTTTTGTCATTTTGGACTAATTCTGAGCATATCATATCAATTGTACTGCACAGACATGTCATGGAAAAATAAAGTGTAATATTATCAAACAGGAGTTTAATAAAATTTAATGGTAGATTAAAGAGAAATGGCAGAGGTAGATGAATCTAAGAAAAAAGGTACATGAAGCAAAACCTAGTAAAGTATGTCCATTATATGGAAGGGGATAGTGCAGCATGCATTTTTGTATAGATCATTGGTTGGTTTTACTCTAATAGTGTGCTGTTTTTAGGTTTTAAGAATAGTGTTTGGTTTGCAAAACAATTATTATAGAAATATACACATTTATTGTGGAAGCAGGCAGTGTCAAAGTGTGAAGAGTACAACAGAAAACTGTACAGGGAAGTCAATCCATGTCCCACCATTGAATGCAAGGGAAGACATGGCTTAGAGGGCTTTGTATGCTTCTATTTATATTTCAGAAGGGAAAGAGCTGTAGACTGCTGCAATATTTTAGAAAATGTACAGTCTGCTATGATTAAATCACACTTTTTTCCTGGCAGTTGTCACTGTTCTAATTTCTTGATCCTATGTTGAAAAATCATTATTTAGTGTTTATTTTATTTTTTCTGGTTAGTTCTCCATGAGGATTAACTATAATGTCTTCCCAAAGGAAATTTTTGTGCTCTTTTTGTCACGGTCTACAATTCACCTTCTGCACTTTTTCCAGGAGGCATAAAACATGTTACGCTGCTGTTCCATACTGCTGGCATAAACTTGTTTTCAGTTTTTCACTTCAAGATAAAGGATCATCACACATCAAGCTGTGTTTAGGGGTTATTGTCTTCAGGTGGGGAAGATCACTAATAAAATAGGGTCTATATTAGTTTGCTGAAATGTTATTCCAGTGAACACCTATTCAGCGACCTGTAATCAGCAAAACTTGCATCAGCAATTCACTGAATTTACTAAGCATGACAAAATAGTTGCCTGAAGCACAAGGGACCAACTTTTACTTGACTTGAACCCACCCAAGTGGGGGTCTTTGACTCCCACCCCCCCGATGTCGATGTGGGGGACTTTGACCCCCACACCCCCTAAATATATATATATATATATATATTTATATATATATATATATATATATATATATATATATATATATATATATATATATATATATACCAACTCCATAATTGCACTACAGTGAAGAAAAGGGAAAAGCTGTGTAGTTTTCCATTGTGCTTCGGGCAACTATTTCATTGCCCTTCGTGAATTCAGCGAATCACTGAGGCGATTTTCACTGATTAGGGTCACTGAATAGGTGTTCACCGGAATACCATTTCAGTGACATAATATAGACCTGTAAAATATACCCTGTCAAAGAGAATGTCTTACAGCATTATTTTCAGTCACCAAGTTCCCCCATGTCCTCTTTCTTATGTAGTTAGAGAAGATTTAAATTGATGGGTAGCTGTCTGCAGTGCTTATTTTGGGAAAGTGTGTTTTTATGTGTGTGTGTGTTTGCACAACAGACATTTGTACCACTTCGATTTGATCATTGTTATACACCTTTACTAAGCACTTTAGGTTAAATCTGTATTATAGGAGTTGAATCTCTTTTTGTTGGGTTGTACTACAGGACATCCAGTCCTAAGTATTCCCTTTTTTAGACAAACTACTTATCTCTAGGAGGGATATTACACTGCTTAGGATTGTGTCTTACTGCACAGGCATGCTTAAAACAAAACTGATATACAAATACTATCCTTGTCTGTAAATGAAATCTGGGTTTTCAATCAGCTCCCCTTTTTATCCCCTATCCATGCCATTTTGAGAAAGGTGCATTGCTGAGTCTGTGTGTTTAGCATGAATAGTTGGGGAATTTAGCAAATGAGATACATGACAGCAAAAGTAAATAATGTCTAATATGATTACCTAGTCAAGAAAATTGACAGCAAATAGCCTTGTTCTTTCATTTTCAAGTGCTTGCTTTATCCTATATGGTTGTTGGGAATATGGAGAATATCCCGGTAAGTAATGGGAATAAGGCAGAGAACCAAACCTGGATGGCATGACAAACTTGTGAAATATCATATTTAAATTTTCTGTTGTAGGAGTTCTATTTAAAATGGCCGCCAGATAGCAGCTTCTGCTAAAAGCTCCACAGAAGGGAAATTATTTGACTGGAAGTTATTCAACTAGTTACCTTGGAATAGGAAAAAAATTAAACTAAATCAATCTAATTGTTTGAAGAAATGTTAAAACTTTGAAGAATTCTCTTTCAAAACAAATCTATAAATCTTCAAACAGAAAATCTCCTAATCAAATAAATTCAGTTAAGTCTTCACTGGGAGATATGCCTCTAAAAAGGACATTTAACAAGTCTTAACATCATTAAAATAAGTCACTGTCAAATTTGATCAGTTTTTAAATAAAATGGATCTTATACATAGTAATTGTTCTAAACAGACTGTGTTATTCAAAGCAATGATTTCAAAGCACAGTACTCTGATTAAGTACATAGAAACTGCATTAAATGAAATGGAAGGAAGATTAAACAAAGAAGAATCTTCAACTAAGTTTTTAATGAAACAAAATACTTGGCTAATAAATAAAATGGAAGACTTAGAGAATAGGGAGAAAAGAAACAATATAAAAATCTTTGGTGTACCAGAAAAAAATCAGTGGGTCTGATATGGTAACTTTCTGGATCCTTTAAACCTTGAATATATAAGAAGGCTTCTCCTACAGAATAGAAAGAACTCACAGAGCCATTGGGAACTGATGCCCATGAAATCTTCATCTCCTCTTAGATCTACTGTGCTGAAGTTCTTATCCTGTTTGGACAAAGAACTAGTCTTTAAATCCACATGGCTAAAAGCACGTATTAAAATATATCAGAATATAAAAAGGTCTGTTGATGAGTATGTAGTTAATACTCTAGAGAAAAGAAAAGAATGCTGGCCTTTTATTAAGCTTCCAAAGCAAAAATAACACTAATGTCCATTTATTTTTCCATGAAGATTAAACCTTTATTTAACCACAGGATCAAGAATCTTCAATACCTTGGAAGAGCTTACTACTATAGTAGTAATATACTGACAAGCATTGAAAACATGCACTGGTCTTGTCCATCTTTAAAGAGATCTTCTGGCAAATTTAACTGCCTTGAAATAACTCAAAATTCCAACAGCTTACAAGAACAGCAAAGAGAAAAATAAGAAGACAGACTTTTACATGGCCCTTTGCATAAACGTCTACCCCCTTGTCAAACTTTTGGATGTTATTTTGGAATGCTAAAATGCAATTCATTATTATTCCTTAAATCTTGAAACTGTACATTGCAATCAAGTCCTTTTAAGTATCTCTAGAGGAAAATGTGAACTGTGCAAAATAGCTGTCAACAGAAAGGTAAAAAATAATAATTTATGCTCTAAAATAATCCTTAGTGACATATACATAAAGAAGACACACATAGACATGTTTGTGTTAAAAAATATAGTTATTTAGTTTATAACATCACATAAACATACAAAATATTTAATTTTTTTCACCATAATATGAGTAAATGTGAGTGAAAGGGAGGAAAATAAAGTTAGATGTTAAGGAAATTCTTATATGTAAACAACATTAATCATTCTCAGTTTAACAACATTTAACGGTAGTTGTAGTAATATAATGTGTGCCTTTTTTAATTATGTTCAAACATTTAAATTTTAAGGCTAAGAATAAGAACACACTGTTTCCCACTAGAAGGGCATGCCAAATGCAATCTGCAAAGTGGTGACAGTAAGATGGAAGAGTGCTATCTCTCACATATTGTAAGAAAATGAAAGATAATGTAGTCAGCTAAATCAAAAGCTTTGCTAAAGGTCTCACACACTCTATTAAAATGATTAGGATTAACTTTATTAGAAGACGAACTAATATTCTTAATATGAAATACCTGGGTGCTATCAGGGAAGAAGATTAATTAAGCTATACTTATTACCCTTGTGGCTTTGGTGCACAGCAGTAGATAGGATATATGTTTCAAATGACTTGGTAATAAAAGTTAAGAATTTAAAGTAATTCCATGCACCATCACCAATCATAATGCTTTATTCTGTAATTTAACCATTGATATCTGGAAATATGCTATATTTTATAGAATTCTAGCTTACATGATTAAATTGAAGGACTTTTAAGATTGGCTCAGTAAACAAATTAATTATTTTCTGAGCTATGTAAACTCTTAAACCATTATGATTTGGGATTCTTTTAAATCATATTTATATGGCAAAGTTATAGTATCATACAGAAATGAACTTAGGGAAAGGAATGGAGGATAATATCTGTGGCGTGTCCTATAACTGCGTAATGCTGTAGTCTGATAAACTAGTTAGGTAGGAGTTCTAATCCCAGACATGGCAACTGTGTGTGTGTGTGTGTGTGTGTGTCTGTGTAGGGAGCAATGTTTTAAAGGGGTGGGAAGCTGGCATAATGGTTAAGGTGTTTACCTTACAGACACAAGGTGCAGGGTTTGATTCTCACAGGAGGTAATTGGCTAGGCTTAAAATGGCCAACAAGGGCAGTTAGTCTAGTACTAATCTATGAATTTATGAACCTATGATTAGATTTGCAAAATCAACTGCATTCTGCAAAATTAAAAGTACAGAAAGATGATTTAAATTTCAAAGATATAGTTAAATGATTAAATAGTAAATAGCAACAGATTTTATATCATAAAAGAAACAATAGAAATGGAAAAAGTTAAGCTCTCATACTACTCTATGAATTCTACATGAGTAATAAACAGAACTATGGTACTATCCACAACAAATCAATAATGATGATTATATAGATTAAATTCTTCTGGAATTTTTGAATTATTACAGAACGCTGAATAGTAGACAAGGAATAACTAAACAAACATAGCCTGAATAATTTTCCTCATAATTTATATAATCTAATTTAGATCTAATGTAGATATAGGAACATTAAACATAATGTGATTTGCCTATAAATGACTGAAAGAATAAATGGAGCTGATATTATATGTACTGCATATAGTTGTCAATGTTGTTACAAAGTTGAATGTTGTTGATAATATGCTTGAATATTATTAATTGTTTTAACTGTATTAATGTGGTTCAGAAATGAATGCCAGTATTTTGTCAGAAATAATTAAACATGCATTACCTGAGAATACTGTATAATGTAATCAAACATTTGTGCTGTAGTCATAAGTGCTTAATAATTTCATTGTATTTCATTACTAGGCATTTATCAGATGGAGCATTTTGAATGAGACCTATTCAGTTTTACAGATCCTGGCTATGATGTTTTATTTTGTTTTGAAAAACAAATTTTACTTAGTTGCATAGCTCAGTAAAACACCCAGTATTGATAAATGCTTATCTGTACTTACTGTACCCCGATGCTTCTTGACTGTAGGCTCTGAATTTTCTCAATGTTTTATTCCATGCATCGTCCTAAATAAAACTGTAATTCTATTCTTTTTAGACTGAAATTTGCTTTACTACATGAATTTCTATATTATGTGTTTGTGTGTACAGGGGGGAGGATAATTTCTCCTGTGACCGACCATTGCCAACATCATCTAGCTTACCACTTCAGCATATTTATAAATCTTATCCATTCCCACTCATAGTTATAGAGACACCATAGAGTATGGACCTGAGTTTCCACAGAACGTTATCCCATAACTTTTTGTAATCTTGGCTACGCCTTGGTAAGCATCACAGGGACTCTTTTGCTGTGTTACACTCCTTTCAAGGATGGAATCCATGCATACAATCTATGTCTTTCTGGGGAAGCCATTTAGAAATCTGCACTAGCTATTCAGATTAGTCAAAAAGGCATAACAAAACAACAGACTACGGTAAGGCTTTGTCAACTGACAAAAATTAGTATCAATGAAAAAACAGGACAGAGCACTATGATGGAGATTATAAATATTTATTGAATAAAGTACAAACGCATTTTCACTCAGGCTTCTTCAGGTTCATTTATAAAATTAAAAACACCACACCCTCGATTTTAATATTTATTACTCAAATCACATGATACGTCACCCTCAGTCACTTAAAGGAACATGCTTTATAATAAATATATTTACCACAGATATGCAAATTCAAAGATAAAAAAAATACTTCCTCTACATCATATAATTAATGATATTTAGTATTATTAAGTATGATATCACTTTGATTTACATAATTCCAAAAATCTTTTGGAGATAGATGCTGACAGATTCTGTTATCCAGCCTCGACTTGAGACAGTAGGTCTCATAGATGGAGACAGTAGATTCATATGGACTTTTGGCAGTCCATAGAATTCTGGAATAACATGTTCTGTTACAAAGAAATACTCAAATCAGATGTTAGCCTGTCACTTGCTTGTAAATCAAAAATAATAGATTTATATTTATAATTATTTTAACACAGATTTTGTCTTTAAATTTCTATATTATTAAATCTGATAACATATCTAAACTATTTTCTGATACTCATTTCTATCAAAAATCAAAATACTACTGCATTTATCTGGTTGTTTAATAATAATCCCAGGGTCATTCTTTAATTTTTGAAGAGCAGTCTGTTCATCTGATGTTAAATTATAAAATCTATGGAATTTATTAGTCTCTACTTCAAATAAATGCCTAATATCATTCTCACACATTCTTAGGAAAGCCTCAGTTATGTGATTATTCTGTGGTACAAAGCTGCTAGGTTTTCTGAAAGTACTTACACGGCTTTTTTTGTAGAAAAATAAGTTGATGGTTTAAATTCCATACAAAGAGCTGAAGATCTGTAATAGCTGTACCTAGTCTTGTGTGGTGTTTTTACTTTTATAATTGAACCTGAAGAAGCTTGAGTGTAAACATGTTTGTTTTTACTTTAGTGAGTTTGACAAAATGCAGTAAACCCATATCTCTATCTATCTATCTATCTATCTATCTATCTATCTATCTGTCTATATCTATGGTTTACTATCTTGTTGTCAGATGGCATTCTGTTGAACTGGGAGAGTTGAAAGGCAGGTTTCCCAGTTCATGGAAGGCCGAACTGAAAATGGTTGACATTACAACAGCTGTTGTTAGGTCGACGTTTTGCATTGGGATCACGTTACAGTAGTGATCGGGAAATGTTCTGTCACAGCTTCATAGGTTTGTAGATTTCTACTAAGGTTATGGATAAGGAGACCATTAAGAATCTCAGCCACATCCACTGATGGGAGATGAACACTGAGCCACATTAAGAAGATTTTCCAAATATATTTCTGCTGAACATTTGTAGTCACCTATATAGACATTGTAGCCGGTTTAAAGGTTGTTATGTAAGACTGTGCTTGATATGTAAGGGCAGCCTTTTCCAAAAATGCTGAATACATTAGACGGCACAGTGGTGCAGCGGTAGCATTGTTGCCTCACAGCAAGAGGTTCTCTGGTTTGATTCTTGGCTGGGGTGTCTTCTGTGTGGAGTCTGTATGTCCTCCCTGTGTTTGTGTGGGTTTCCTCCAGGTGCTCCAGTTTCCTCCCACATTACAAAGACATACATCTGGAGCATTTCTCCCTGGGCCTCCTCTGAAAATTGACTTTGTTCCAAGTCGGACTTTCCCAGTTAACAAATGATAAATAAATAAATAAGTTAGGCTAGCTATCTGTCATGCCATTTGGGGTATTGATGTGGCAGTATAGATGCTTTTGTTTTATTTTTTGAAGATTGTAAAATTATTGTTCTTAAAATGTTTTGTAATAATTTAGAGCTTTTCTCACTTGGCCTATGCTTCTACACAATCAGACTTTTCCCACTAATCAAATGTCAATAAATAAATCAATAACTATTGGTTTAGGTTCCTAGAGCTGGTGTTTGCTTTATATCTTATTTTTTTGTTTAGGTAAAGGAGTTCAAAGAGTACCTGATCATTCTTAGCATTGTTGAAGATTTTGGGCTTCAAGGCCAATTATTTTATATTAAAGTTTGTGGTTTACACTCTTGTGGGAGGAGAGGGTAGCCTGTGTCCTTCTGAGCAGGGAATTGCTGTGTTATGGCCTATTTTGCCTGTTCTAAGTGTCTTTGTTGCAGTTTAAATGTGTGGGTTCCAAACCAGTTTTTTTACATTAGGAAGATTTGTGGTCTAAACTCTTGTGGCAGAAGAGGATAGCCTACACCCATCAAGCTGGAAATTGCTGTTTGAAGGCCTATTGTGTCTGTTATTCTGAAGTGTCTTAATTCTGGCTTAAGCATTTGTGCACCAAAACCAGTTGTTTTACATTAGGAGGGTTTGTAGTCTAGACTGTTGTGGTGGGAGAGTGTAGCCTATGCCCTTCGGGTCTATATTAGAACACCGAACATTGAAATGTAGGGTGTTCTAATATTGATCCATTTTCAGCAAACTCTGAAAATATTGAAGTAACAGGAAACCAAATTCTTTCCTAGGGAAATAATTTGGTTGTCCGTTTCTGTTGCTTTGGTATTTTCAGCGCTCTGGTGGAAAGTTACAGGTTGGGTTCAGGTAAGTGTGCGATTGTGTGTACGTGTGGGTTAGGGTGGGTTAGTGCACTGGTCAGGTGAGTGTGAGATTGTGTAGACGTGTGGGTTAGGTGAGTTAGAGTTAGGGCGCTG
This sequence comes from Protopterus annectens, assembly GCF_019279795.1. NCBI lineage: Eukaryota > Metazoa > Chordata > Ceratodontiformes > Protopteridae > Protopterus > Protopterus annectens. The sequence continues at coordinate 1,074,567,561 of NC_056737.1, forward strand.
GTGAGGTGACTGTGCGATAGTGACGGACCTTAGGGTTAGGGTTTGGGTTAAGGTAAGTGGATAGTTAGTGGTGTTTGTATAGTTTAGTGTAGGATTAGGTGTTAGAGTTTAGGTGTATGTGTGTGGATTGCTGTTTGTTTGGTGTGCTTGTATTGTGTGTATGTGTTTTGGAACAGCGCATTTTTTTCCCTAGGAAAAAATTTGCTGTTCCGAATGTTCAATGTTTTTTTTTTTCGCTTGCTAGGGTTCGATATTAGAACACTCGACTTTTTGAATGTTCGGTGTTCTAATATAGACCCCGCCCTTCTATGATGGGAATTGCTGCATTATTTAAAATTGCTTTCTGCTGTTGTGACATTGATTTTATGCACTTTCAATTTCTAGCACTTCTGCATTTTATAGCATAGGTAAGATTCAGACTCACTGAATCCAGATGATTTGGTATCACTTAAGCACTAAAACTTGCTCTTCACTGAGATACTGCAATATCTGAGGCATCTGTTGCTTTCAACTAACTATTAAGTGCCTGTTTTTGCTCTAATATTTCAGTTTTAATTTGTATTTGCATTCCACTGTCTGTTTGAATTGTCTGAACTATTTTTGGTCACGTTTTACTGTACTCTGTACTTATTCAGCTGTTGCACTGCTCAGTTCCAAGTTTAATAATTCTGGGTCTGTTTTGTAAGTTCTGAGCATCAGCTTCAAGGCACCATTGTTGGTGAAGACCCTTCTGCACCTTTTCTGTGAGGAGAGTGCTGCCTGGGTCCCATCTAATCAAGGGTGATTGGATTAGAGCTCTGAGAGAGCATTCTTATTAGCTTTTTTGGGCTAAAAAGGGTATTTTCTTTTACTTAATCCTCTGTTTTGCACTTGTTTGCTTATAGCACACCATCGTGTACTGCTGTGTAGTGGTGGTTACTGCTGGTAGTCATAGATGCAAATGTTTTGTTTGTTAAATTTTTCTCTTAGCACTTTGCTTTTGGTCCTCCAGAGGTTTCTTGTGGCCCTGCTCTACTGTCAGATGGAACACTAAGCTAGCCTCAGAGGTACCAACACACCACCCACCCACTAACCACTCCAAAGTGTGACCTTTTTTCCTGATCATATAAATTTACCTATCACTATGGACGGACAATTTCCCACAGTTTCTCCAGCCAGCTTGGTCGACATGGGCATCATGAGGCAGTATAATAGCTGCCTTATGTTCAAAGACAACTCTTTACTCCTAGTGTACACACACCCAGTGTGAGAGCTGCAGCTTTATTAAGAACCTTGAATCTATGCTCTCTCACACACCAGTCAATACATATGACAATGAGTGGGTTGCCAGCATGCACATCTCACCTCCTACTCCACCTAAACCCACATCACACACACCTACATATGAGGAGGTCCTCACCAGAAATGTACCTAAACACCAGAGACCTCCCAAACACAAACACACTACATAAAATACTTCCTCTGCAGAACACATTGTACATAACAGCTCATGCACCAGTGTCTCATCTGTCAAACCCTTAAAGCAAAACACAAAATTAAAGATATTAATCATAGGTGATTCCATCATGAAACACACTGATGTCCCTCTCACAGGGCTGGTTAAGGAAAAGGTCACGGTTAGCTGTCAGGAGCCAGGATACACCCTATCATACATGCACTCAAGTCTCTCAACAACAGGTACTGTTATGACTCCGTCGTAGTCCATGTTGGTGTGAATGATTTGAGATGTACCTATATGGACTACATGAAGAGAGACATGACTAAGCTCTCGGACTATGTCTGTCAGGCAGTATGTCCCTAGTCTTAAGAAGCATTTTACCTTCACCTAGGATTATTCCTCAGTACAAACAGAATGGTTGACTTCAATAATTGGCTTAGTTTCTGGTGTCATTCTAAGGGGATCCACTATCTGTCAGCCTGAGATGACATGATTGATAGATCTTAATGCTTTGCCAGAGATGGTCTTCATCTGTCACCCCTGTGATTTCAGCTACTGGCTAAGGCTCTTGCCACCCCTGCAGTGCCTTTTTAGGAAGTGTCACAAGGACAAAATTCCCAGTGTAAAAACTCCATCTAAAAATGATCTCAGTGTTATGCTGCTAAATGCTAGGAGTCTCAACACAAAACTGCACTCACTGGAAGCTGTCCTCAACCTTTGTAGACACAGACATTTGTGAAGTCACAGAGACCTGGTTCAAGGCATTGGAGAGCACCTCAGCCATACTGGGTTACACCTCCTTCCACAAGTTCAGACCTCAAACTGAAGGCATGAAGACTAAAGGAGGGGGTGTATCAATATTCATTAAAGATAAATACACCTCCAGATTGGTTAAACAGTATGATTCCCTGGAGACATTTCAGGTGCAATTAACTGTTGTTAGGACACCTATTCAAGTCATTGTCAGCTACAGGACCCTCTTCATGAAACAGGACTCCCACTCTGCCTATTTGGATTTACCTGGGTCTATCAGGATACGTCCGAACACCATAGTTTTAGGCGACTTTAAATACCTATCCATTGACTGGGTAAATTGCTTGTGCTCACTCACTTGCCCAGAGATCCTCAACTTTATTAACTCCAGTGCCCTAAACCACCTGGTTGACACCCCCATAAGGGGTGCCTGCATCCTGGATCTGATACTTACCAATATGGTGGACCACTGTAGCATCCCCCACTGTGAGGTCTGACCACAAATTGGTCTCATTCAAGGTAACTATCACACCTGCGCCACCCCCCCCTCCAGCAGCAACTAAACTAAAAAACTTCTCCAAAGCAGATTATAACGTCTTACAGGATGGAATGAATAACATCACTACACCTCCTCCCTCAGATGGAACAGGCAACTATGCCAAGCTCTATACAAGTGCTTTATATGAACACCTATATACTTGCATTGGCTCGACTGTGCCTGATAACACCAAAACAAGCTCCTCAAGGAAGAGCAAACCTGTCTGGTGGACAACTGGCATTAAAAGGCTTTACAATAAGAGGAAGAACGTGTTATCTAAGAGAAAGAGCGAGCAAGCCCTAAACTGGAAACACTCCCTCCTCAGCTTAAGCAAGCAAATACGACTGTTTATGAAGTCTTCCAAAGCAAACTACAAGTCCAAATTAGCTTCTTCAACAAAGGACAAGCACAAGTCATTCTATAGTTACATCCATAGCCTAAAAGGAAAGGCCCAGATTTGTGCTGAACTGGTAGTTAATGATGCCACATATACTGAGCCTGTGGACATAGCTAACCTGTTGGCCAACAGGTTCTTTTTGTGTGTGTGTGTGTGTGTGTGTGTGTGTGTGTGTGTGTGTGTATGTGTATATGAGTGTGTTTGCACAACAGACAATTATACCACTTTGATTTGATCATTGTTATACACCTTTACTAAGCACTTTAGGTTAAATCTGTATTATAGGAGTTGAATCTCTTTTTGTTGGGTTGTACTACAGGACATCCAGGCCTAAGTATTCCCTTTTTTAGACAAACTACTTATCTCTAGGAGGGATATTACACTGCTTAGGATTGTGTCTTACTGCACAGGCATGCTTAAAACAAAACTGATATACAAATACTATCCATGGCTGTAAATGAAATCTGGGTTTTCAATCAGCTCCCCTTTTTATTCCCTATCCATGCCATTTTGAGAAAGGTGCATTGCTGAGTCTGTGTGTTTAGCATGAATAGTTGGGGAATTTAGCAAATGAGATACATGACAGCAAAAGTAAATCATGTCTAATATGATTACCTAGTCAAGAAAATTGACAGCAAATAGCCTTGCTCTTTCATTTTCAAATGCTTGCTTTATCCTATATGGTTGTTGGGAATATGGAGAGTATCCCAGTAAGTAATGGGAATAAGGCAGAGAACCAAACCTGGATGTGGCATGACAAACTTGTGAAATATCATATTTAAATTTTATGTTGTAGGAGTTCTATTTAAAATGGCCGCCAGATAGCAGCTTCTGCTAAAAGCTCCACAGAAGGGAAATTATTTGACTGGAAGTTATTCAACTAGTTACCTTGGAATAGGAAAAAAAAAACTAAATCGATTTAATTGTTTGAAGAAATGTTAAAACTTTGAAGAATTCTCTTTCAAAACAAATCTATAAATCTTCAAACAGAAAACCTCCTAATCAAATAAGTTCAGATAAGTCTTCACTGGGAGATATGCCTCTAAAAAGGACATTTAACAAGTCTTAACATCATTAAAATAAGTCACTGTCAAATTTGATCAGTTTTAAAATAAAATGGATCTGATACATAGTAATTGTTCTAAACAGACTGTGCTATTCAAAGCAATGATTTCAAAGCACAATACTCTGATTAAGTACATAGAAACTGCATTAAATGAAATGGAAGGAAGATTAAACAAAGAAGAATCTTCAACTAAGTTTTTAATGAAACAAAATACTTGGCTAATAAATAAAATGGAAGACTTAGAGAACAGGGAGAAAAGAAACAATATAAGAATCTTTGGTGTACCAGAAAAAATCAGTGGGTCTGATATGGTAACTTTCCGGATCCTTTAAACCTTGAATATATAAGAAGGCTTCTCCTACAGAATAGAAAGAACTCACAGAGCCATTGGGAACTGATGCCCATGAAATCTTCATCTCCTCTTAGATCTACTGTGCTGAAGTTCTTATCCTGTTTGGACAAAGAACTAGTCTTTAAATCCACATGGCCAAAGGCACTTATTAAAATAGACCAGAATATAAAAAGGTCTGATGATGAGTATGTAGTTAATGCGATAGAAAAGAAAAGAAAAGAATGCTGGCCTTTTATTAAGCTTCCAAAGCAAAAATAACACTAATGTCCATTTATTTTTCCATGAAGATTAAACCTTTATGTAACCACAGGATCAAGAATCTTCAATACCTTGGAAGAGCTTACTACTATAGTAGCAATATACTGACAAGCATTGAAAACATGCACTGGTCTTGTCCATCTTTAAAGAGATCGTCTGGCAAATTTAACTGCCTTGAAGTAACTCCTAAGAGACTCAAAATTCCAACAACTTACAAGAACAGCAAAGAGAAAAATAAGAAGACAGACTTTTACATGGCCCTTTGCATAAACGTCTACCCCTTGTCAAACTTTTGGATGTTATTTTGGAATGCTAAAAATACAATTCGTTATTATTCCTTAAATCTTGAAACTGTACATTGCACTCAAGTCCTTTTAAGTATCTCTTAAGTATCTCTAGAGGAAAATGTGAACTGTGCAAAATAGCTGTCAACAGAAAGGTAAAAAAATAATAATTTATGCATTAAAATAATCCTTAGTGACATATACATAAAGAAGACACACGTAGACATGTTTGTGCTAAAAAATATAGTTATTTAGTTTATAACGTCACATAAACATACAAAATATTTAATTTTTTTCACCATAATATGAGTAAATGTTAGTGAAAGGGAGGAAAATAAAGTTAGATGTTATGGAAATTCTTATATGTAAACAACATTAATATTTGCGACTGCATCATTCTCAGTTTAACAACATTTAACGGTAGTTGTAGTAATATGTGTGCCTTTTTTAGTTATGTTCAAACATTTAAATTTTAAGGCTAAGAATAAGAACACACTCTTTCCCACTAGAAGGGCATGCCAAATGCAATCTGCAAAGTGGTGACAGTAAGATGGAAGAGTACTATCTCTCACATATTGTAAGAAAATGAAAGATAATGTAGTCAGCTAAATCAAAAGCTTTGCTAAAGGTCTCACACACTCTATTAAAATGATTAGGATTAACTTTATTAGAAGATGAACTAATATTCTTAATATGAAATACCTGGGTGCTATCAGGGAAGAAGATTCATTAAGCTATACATATTACCCTTGTGACTTTGGTGCACAGCAGTAGATAGGATATATGTTTCAAATTACTTGGTAATAAAAGTTAAATTTAAAGTAATTCCATGCACCATCACCAATCATAATGCTTTATTCTGTAATTCATAGGTTCATAGGTTCATAGGTTCATACTAGGCTATCTGCCCGAAGGCATTTACAAGCCTAGCCCATAGTTTTGTGGCTTACGCCACCCCTTTGGTTTGGGGAACTAAGCCCATTATTTTGCTGTGCCTCTGTCGAGCAGTGACACTGAGGTAATCCCTGGGGTATACTTGCGATCTCCCATCCATTGGTCAAGATTTCTCTTGAACAAAGCCAGCGAGGTGCTTTGCCTCACATATACCGGGATTTTGTTCCACAGCATATTGATATCTGGAAATATGCTATATTTTATAGAATTCTAGCTTACATGATAAAATTGAAGGACTTTTAAGATTGGCTCAGTAAACAAATTAATTATTTTCTGAGCTATGTAAACTCTTAAACCATTATGATTTGGGATTCTTTTAAAGCATATTTATATGGCAAAGTTATAGTATCATACAGAAATTAAGTTAGAGAAAGGAATGGAGGATAATATCTGCGGCGCGTCCTATAACTGTGTAATGCTGTAGTCTGATAAACTAGTTAGGTAGGAGTTCTACTCCCAGACATGGCAACTGTGTGTGTGTGTGTGTGTGTGTGTCTCTCTCTCTCTGTCTGTGTAGGGAGCAATGTTTTAAAGGGGTGGGAAGCTGGCATAATGGTTAAGGTGTTTACCTTGCAGACACAAGGTGCAGGGTTTGATTATCACAGGGGATAATTGGCTAGGCTTAAAATGGCCAACAAGGGCAGTTAGTCTAGTACTAATCTATGAATTTATGAACCTATGATTAGATTTGCAAAATCAACTGCATTCTGCAAAATTAAAAGTACAGAAAGATGATTTAAATTTCAAAGATATAGTTAAATGATTAAATAGTAAATAGCAACAGATTTTATATCATAAAAGAAACAATAGAAATGGAAAAAGTTAAGCTCTCATACTACTCTATGAATTCTAGGTGAGTAATAAATAAAACTATGGTACTATTCACAACAAATCAATAATGATGATTATATAGATTAAATTCTTCTGGAATTTTTGAATCATTACAGAACGCTGAATAGTAGACAAGGAATAACTAAACAAACAGAGCCTGAATAATTTTCCTCATAATTTATATAATCTAATTTAGATCTAATGTAGATATAGGAGCATTACATTAAACATAATGTGATTTGCCTATAAATGACTGAAAGAATAAATAGAGCTGATATTATATGTACTGCATATAGTTGTCAATGTTGTTACAAAGTTGAATGTTGTTGATAACATGCTTGAATATTATTAATTGTTTTAACTGTATTAATGTGGATCAGAAATGAATGCCAGTATTTTGTCAGAAATAATTAAACATGCATTACCTGAGAATACTGTATAATGTAACCAAAAATTTGTGCTGTAGTCATAAGTGCTTAATAATTTCATTGTATTTCATTACTAGGCATTTATCAGATGGAGCATTTTGAATGAGACCTATTCAGTTTTACAGATCCTGGCTATGATGTTTTATTTTGTTTTGAAAAACGAATTTTACTTAGTTACATAGACAGCTCAGTAAAACACACAGTATTGATAAATGCTTATCTGTACTTACTGTACCCCGATGCTTCTTGACTGTAGGCTCTGAATTTTCTCAATGTTTTATTCCATTCATCGCCCTAAATAAAACTGTAATTATATTCTTTTTAGACTGAAATTTGCTTTACTACATGAATTTCTATATTACGTGTTTGTGTGTACAGGGGGGAGGATAATTTCTCATGTGACCAACCTTTGCCAACATCATCTAGCTTACCACTTCAGCATATTTATAAATCTTATCCATTCCCACTCATAGTTATAGAGACACCATAGAGTATGGACCTGAGTTTCCACAGAACTTTATCCCATAACTTTTTGTAATCTTGGCTACGCCTTGGTAAGTATCACAGGGACTCTTTTGCTGTGTTACACTCCTTTCAAGGATGGAATCCATGCATACAATCTATGTCTTTCTGGGGAAGCCATTTAAAAATCTGCACTAGCTATTCAGATTAGTCAAAAAGGCATAACAAAGCAACAGACTATGGTAAGGCTTTGTCAACTGACAAAAATTAGTATCAGTGTAAAAACAGGACAGAGCACTATGATGGAGATTATAAATATTTATTGAATAAAGTACAAACGCATTTTCACTCAGGCTTCTTCAGGTTCATTTATAAAAGTAAAAGCACCACACCCCTCGATTTTAATATTTAGTCCTCAAATCACATGATACGTCACCCTCAGTCACTTAAAGGAACATGCTTTATAATAAATATATTTACCACAGATATGCAAATTCAAAGATAAAAAAACAATACTTCCTCTACATCATATAATTAATGATATTTAGTATTATTAAGTATGATATCACTTTGATTTACATAATTCCAAAAATCTTTTGGAGATAGATGCTGACAGGTTCTGTTATCCAGCCTCGACTTGAGACTGTAGGTCTCATAGATGGAGACAGTTGATTCATATGGACTTTTGGCAGTCCATAGAATTCTGGAATAACAGGTTCTGCTACAAAGAAATACTCAAATCAGATGTTAGCCTGTCACTTGCTTGTAAATCAAAAATAATAGATTTATATTTATAATTATTTTAACACAGATTTTGTCTTTAAATTTATATATTATTAAATCTGATAACATATCTAAACTATTTTCTGATACTCATCTCTATCAAAAATCAAAATACTACTGCATTTATCTGGTTGTTTAATAATAATCCCAGGGTCATTCTTTAATTTTTGAAGAGCAGTCTGTTCATCTGATGTTAAATTATAAAATATATGGAATTTATTAGTCTTTACTTCAAATAAATGCCTAATATCATTCTCACACATTCTTAGGAAAGCCTCAGTTACGTGATTATTCTGTGGTACAAAGCTGCTAGGTTTTCTGAAAGTACTTACACGGCTTTTTTGCAGAAAAATAAGTTGATGGTTTAAATTCCATACAAAGAGCTGAAGATCTGTAATAGCTGTAACTAGTCTTGTGTGGTGTTTTTACTTTTATAATTGAACCTGAAGAAGCTTGAGTGTAAACATGTTTGTTTTTTCTTTAGTGAGTTTGACAAAATGCAGTAAACCCATATCTCTATCTATCTATCTATCTATCTATCTATCTATCTATCTATCTATCTATCTATCTCTATGGTTTACTATCTTGTTGTCAGATGGCATTCTGTTGAACTGGGAGAGTTGAAAGGCAGGTTTCCCAGTTCACGGAAGGCCGAACTGAAAATGGTTGACATTACAACAGCTGTTGTGAGGTCGACATTCTGCATTGGGATCACGTTACAGTAGTGATCGGGAAATGTTCTGTCACAGCTTCATAGGTTTGTAGATTCCTGCTAAGGTTATGGATAAGGAAACCATTAAGAATCTCAGCCACATCCACTGATGGGAGATCAACACTGACCCACATTAAGAAGATTTTCCAAACATATTTCTGCTGAACATTTGTAGTCACCTATATAGACATTGTAGCCGGTTTAAAGGTTGTTATGTAAGACTGTGCTTGATATGTAAGGGCAGCCTTTTCCAAAAATGCTGAATACATTAGACGGCACAATGGTGCAGTGGTAGCATTGTTGCCTCACAGCAAGAGGTTCTCTGGTTTGATTCTCGGCTGGGGTGTCTTCTGTGTGGAGTCTGTATGTCCTCCCTGTGTTTGTGTGGGTTTCCTCCTGGTGCTCCGGTTTCCTCCCACATTACAAAGACATACATCTGGAGCATTTCTCCCTGGGCCTCTTCTGAAAATTGGCTTTGTTCCAAGTCGGACTTTCCCAGTTAACAAATGATAAATAAATAAATAAATAAATAAGTTAGGCTAGCTACCTGTTATGCCATTTGGGGTATTGATGTGGCAGTATAGATGCTTTTATTTTATATTTTTTATTCTTAAAATGTTTTGTAATAATTTAGAGCTTTTCTCACTTGGCCTATGCCGAAAATGGGCTTCTACACAGTCAGAATGTTCCCACTAATCAAATGTCAATAAATAAATCAATAACTATAGGTTTAGGTTCCTAGAGCTGGTGTTTGCTTTATATCTTATTTTTTGTTTAGGTAAAGGAGTTCAAAGAGTACCTGGTCATTCTTAGCATTGTTGAAGATTTTGGGCTTCAAGGCCAATTATTTTATATTAAAGTTTGTGGTTTACACTCTTGTGGGAGGAGAGGGTAGCCTGTGTCCTTCTGAGCAGGGAATTGCTGTGTTATGGCCTATTGTGCCTGTTCTAAGTGTCTTTGTTGCAGTTTAAATGTGTGGGTTCCAAACCAGTTTTTTTTACATTAGGAAGATTTGTGGTCTAAACTCTTGTGGCAGAAGAGGATAGCCTACACCCATCAAGTTGGAAATTGCTGTTTGAAGGCCTATTGTGTCTGTTATTCTGAAGTGTCTTAGTTCTGGCTTAAGCACTTGTGCACCAAAACCAGTTGTTTTACATTAGGAGGGTTTGTAGTCTAGACTGTTGTGGTGGGAGAGTGTAGCCTACGCCCTTCAGGTCTATATTAGAACACCAAACATTGAAATGTTGGGTGTTCTAATATCGACCCGTTTTCAGCAAACTCTGAAAATATCGAAGAAACAGGAAACCAAATTCTTTCCTAGGGAAAGAATTCGGTTGTCCGTTTCTGTTGCTTTGGTATTTTCAGCTCTCTGGTGGAAAGTTACAGGTTGGGTTCAGGTAAGTGTGCGATTGTGTGTACGTGTGGGTTAGGGCGCAGGTCAGGTAAGTGTGCGATTGTGTGGATGTGTGGGTTAGGTGAGTTAGAGTTAGAGTTAGGGCGCTGGTGAGGTGACTGTGCGATAGTGACGGACCTTAGGGTTAGGGTTTGGGTTAAGGTAAGTGGATAGTTAGTGGTGTTTGTATAGTTTAGTGTAGGGTTAGGTGTTAGAGTTTGGGTGTATGTGTGTGGATTGCTGTTTGTTTGGTGTGCTTGTGTTGTGTGTATGTGTTTTGGAACAGCGCATTTTTTCCCTAGGAAAAAAAATTGCTGTTCCGAATGTTCAATGTTTTTTTTTTTGATTGCTAGGGTTCAATATTAGAACACTCGACTTTTTGAATGTTCAGTGTTCTAATATAGACCCCGCCCTTCTATGATGGGAATTGCTGCATTATTTAAATTGCTTTCTGCTGTTGTGACTGTGATTTTATGCACTTTCAATTTCTAGCACTTCTGCATTTTATAGCATAGGTAATATTCAGACTCGCTGAATCCAGATGGTTTGGTATCACTTGAGCACTAAAACTTGCTCTTCACTGAGATACTGAAATATCTGAGGCATCTGTTGCTTTCAACTAGCTATTAAGTGCCTGTTTTTGCTCTAATATTGCACTTTTAATTTGTATTTGCATTCCACTGTCTGTTTGAATTGTCTGAACTATTTTTGGTCACGTTTTACTGTACTCTGTACTTATTCAGCTGTTGCACTGCCCAGTTCCAAGTTTGATAATTCTAGGTCTGTTTTGTAACCTCTGAGCATCAGCTTCAAGGCACCATTGTTGGTGAAGACCCTTCTGCACCTTTTCTGTGAGGAGAGTGCTGCCTGGGTCCCATCTAATCAAGGGTGATTGGATTAGAGCTCTGAGAGAGCATTCTTATTAGCTTTTTTGAACTAAAAAGGGTATTTTCTTTTACTTAATCCTCTGTTTTGCACTTGTTTGCTTGTAGCGCTCCATCGTGTACTGCTGTGTAGTGGTGGTTACTGCTGGTAGTCATAGATGCAAATGTTTTGTTTGTTAAATTTTTCTCTTAGCACTTTGCTTTTGGTCCTGCAAAGGTTTCTTGTGGCCCTGCTCTACTGTCAGATGGAACACTAAGCTAGCCTCAGAGGTACCAACACACCACCCACCCACTAACTACTCCAAAGTGTGACCTCTTTTCCTGATCATATAAATTTACCTATCACTATGGATGGACAATTTCCCACAGTTTCTCCAGCCAGCTTGGTCGACATGTGCATCCTGAGGCAGTATAACAGCTGCCTTATGTTCAAAGACTACTCTTTACTCCTAGTGTACACACACCCAGTGTGAGAGCTGCAGCTATATTAAGAACCTTGAATCCATGCTCTCTCACACACCAGTCAATACATATGACAATGAGCGGGTTGCCAGCATGCACATCTCACCTCCTACTCCACCTAAACCCACATCACACACACCTACATATGAGGAGGTCCTCACCAGAAATGTACCTAAACACCAGAGACCTCCCAAACACAAACGCACTACATATAATACTTCCTCTGCAGAACACATTGTACATAATAGCTCATGCACCAGTGTCTCATCTGTCAAACCCTTAAAGCAAAACACAAAATTAAAGATATTAATTCTAGGTGATTCCATCATGAAACACACTGATGTCCCTCTCACAGGGCTGGTTAAGGAAAAGGTCATGGTTAGCTGTCAGGAGCCAGGATACGCCATATCATACATGCACTCAAGTCTCTCAACAACAGGTACTGTTATGACTCCGTCGTAGTCTATGTTGGTGTGAATGATTTGAGATGTACCTCTATGGACTACATGAAGAGAGACATGACTGAGCTCTCGGACTATGTCTGTCAGGCAGTATGTCCCTAGTCTTAAGAAGCATTTTACCTTCACCAAGGATTATTCCTCAGTACAAACAGAATGGTTGACTTCAATAATTGGCTTAGTTTCTGGTGTCATTCTAAGGGGATCCACTATCTGTCAGCCTGAGATGACATGATTGACAGATCTTAATGCTTTGCCAGAGATGGTCTTCATCTTTCACCCCTGTGATTTCAGCTACTGGCTAAGGCTCTTGTCACCCCTGTAGTGCCTTTTTAGGAAGTGTCACAAGGACAAAATTCCCAGTGTAAAAACTCCATCTAAAAATGATCTCAGGGTTATGCTGCTAAATGCTAGGAGTCTCAACACAAAACTGCACTCACTGGAATCTGTCCTCAACCTTTGTAGACTCAGACATTTGTGAAGTCACAGAGACCTGGTTCAAGGCTTTGGAGAGCACCTCAGCCATACTGGGTTACACGTCCTTCCACAAGTTCAGACCTCAAAATGAAGGCATGAAGACTAAAGGAGGCGGTGTATCAATATTCATTAAAGATAAATACACCTCCAGATTGGTTAAACAGTATGATTCCCTGGAGACACTTTAGGTGCAATTAACTGTTGTTAGGACACCTATTCAAGTCATTGTCAGCTACAGGACCCTCTCCATGAAACAGGACTCCCACTCTGCCTATTTGGATTTACCTGGGTCTATCAGGATACATCCGAACACCATAGTTTTGGGCGACTTTAAATACCTATCCATTGACTGGGTAAATTGCTTGTGCTCACTCACTTGCCCAGAGATCCTCAACTTTAGTTTGGTTTAGTGCCCTAAACCAGCTGGTTGACACCCCCATAAGGGGTGCCTGCATCCTGGATCTGATACTTACCAATATGGTGGACCACTGTAGCATCCCCCACTGTGAGGTCTGACCACAAATTGGTCTCATTCAAGGTAACTATCACACCTGCGCCACCCCCCCCTCCAGCAGCAACTAAACTAAAAAACTTCTCCAAAGCAGATTATAACGTCTTACGGGATGGTATGAATAACATCACTACACCTCCTCCCTCAGATGGAACTGGCAACTATGCCAAACTCTACACAAGTGCTTTATATGAACACCTATATACTTGCATTGGCTCGACTGTGCCTGATAAGACCAAAACAAGCTCCTCAAGGAAGATCAAACCTGTCTGGTGGACAACTGGCATTAAAAGGCTTTACAATAAGAGGAAGAAATTGTTATCTAAAAGTAAGAGAGAGCAAGCCCTAAACTGGAAACACTCCCTCCTAAGCTTAAACAAGCAAATAAGACTGCTTGTGAAGTCCTCCAAAGCAAACTACAAGTCCAAATTAGCTTCTTCAACAAAGGACAAGCACAAAGCATTCTATAGTTACATCCATAGCCTAAAAGGAAAGGCCCAGATTTGTGCTGAACTGGTAGTTAATGATACCACATATACTGAGCCTGTGGACATAGCTAACCTGTTGGCCAACAGGTTCTGTGAAAACGTCAGTTCCCTGTCCCCGTCAAACATACCCCATGACATCCATACCACCTGTCCCATATCTTGCATCTCTATAAATAAATTCCGTCTGTAAGGCCCAAAGCACAACATCTGTGGGACCTTATAACATCCCAGGCTGCATCCTACATGTGCTCCAGCATGAATTAGCAACACCACTGGGTACTCTTTTCAGTTGTAGTCTAAGCACTGGCTTCATACCAGCTGAATGGAAAACAGCCACCGTTATTCTCTTGCATGAAGGTGGTGCTTCCACTGACTTTGGAATCTATAGACCAATTAGCCTGACTAGCCTTATCGGGAAGACCATGGAGTGAATCATCATAGACCTTATCAACAAAAATATAGGTAATCTCTGAACTTTTGACCCTACTCAGTTTGGATTTGTTAAAGGGAGAGCATGCCTGTTAAACCTGGTGGGCTTCTTCTTCGAAACAGTCACGCTAGCCCTGGATGAAGGTAAATCTGTGCATACAGCCTACGTGAACTTAGCCAAGGCATTTCACACTATCCCCCACTCAGGCATCATTGACAAACTCACTCGACTAGGCATCAGCCCTTATGTCGTTAGATGGGTCGCTAACTGGCTCACTGATAGAACTCATATAGTCAAAATAGGGGAATCCACCTCCAACAGCAGACCTATAACTAGTGGTGTTCCACATAGATCAGTCCTGGGATCTCTGCTTGGAATCTATTTCTTGGAAGTACAAACAAAAACTAAAGGTCTGTGGCTGACAAAGTTTGCTGATGACTGCAAACTGGGAGCTGTCATAGAATCTCCAAATAATGTCAACATCCTACAAGAGGGTCTTATATAAACAAATGATTGGTGCCAGAGTCATGCCTTTAAACTCGATGCAAAAAAAATGTATTATTCATTTTGGTAAAAGCAATGTTCCTGCTCAGTGCCACATCAATAGCAACACCTTAAATATGCATTCAGTGGTGAGAGATCTGGGCACACAGGCTGACAGCAACCTTACCTTTGACTACCATGTCTCCATAGTAGTAAGATGGGCATTGTGTGTTGCTCATCTCATAAGTAAGGGCATTGCCTCCAGAAAAAAAAAGTTATAACCTCCCTGTACTTTTTCCTCATCAGGCCAATAATTGAGTACAACACCCCTTTTGGTAAGTACTGTACCTTTCCAAGCAACTGCAGCAATTGGAGAACCCACAGAGGTTCCTCACAAGGTAAATTCAAGGTCTTTAGCATTTGTCTTACAGAGATCGACTGAAATCACTGTGTCTTTATTCTGTTGCATACAGATTACACAGAGGTGATCTCTGCCTTGCATACAAGGCAATCTCTGACCTGCTTTATTGGAAATACTTTATATTCATAAGTCAAATGGTACATGGGCTACTCTCTAAAGACCTTAACCTGGTATGTGATATTAATAAAAGCAGCTGGAGGGACAGCTTTGTCTCCCAGATGTTACCACAGCTTTGGAACAGACTCCCATTTCATGTCAAACAGAGCATCTCTTTGGCCCTCTTCAAACACAATCAGGATGATTGGATGGGTGACTGTAAATTCACCCAGGGGGTTCCACCTGTGTCCCTCTTGTCTTTGTCTTTAGGCTTCCCAGTTAGGGGTCGCCACAGCGGAACTCCAGTCCGCTAATGATTGGCAGCAGATTTTTACGTACCGAGTTGCTGGCTCTGACGCACAACCTTCAATGAAGGTGCGTCCATTCACGCATGTCTCCACATAGAAGACGCTCTAGCTGAGAATTGAACAGGACAACATCTTACTGTGAGGCGACAACGTTACCGCAGCACCACCACCGCAGTTCACCTGTGTCCCTCTTGGACAGGGGCAATAGATGCTGATTGTGGAAATAAAGGTAAGAACTTGGCTAGGCTTGTAAGGGCCCTAGGGCCATTAGCCTAGTAACTTCCTATGATCCTATGTTTTCACTATTTGTCACGTTTCTTATAACACCCTCATTGCTATTCTTCCATAACTGACCCGAGTTCTTGCTATATATCTTCCAAAATCTATTTGCCTTTAAACAAAATTGCATTCCGTTCTTCATTTCAAATAACCCATGTTACATTAAATAAATTCTTACCTACCCTTCTTACATATTCTTTCTTTTTTATTCTTATAATATACATACATGATTATATTCATATCTATATTGTTTATGCCATTAATATTCTAAAAAAAAAAAAAAAATAACAGAACTTTTTCCAGAGTTTCACCACTCTTTTATGTTTCAGAAAAAGCATGTTCTGTTGTCCCCTCCTTCCCACAAAATAAACACTCTCTTTTAACTTTCTTTTTATATGGCATATTCCTCTTTACTGGTAACTTATTTATTACCAGTCTCCATAGGAAATCATAGTACTCTGCTATCTTGGTACAGCACTTTTTCCTTACTTTAATGGCTTTAATCACATCTTCTTCTGGTATATTTTCCAATGGATTTACATAATAATTTACATAATAATATTGTTTCATCACTTTATAATACCACCTCCTTCTGTCTTTCTCTATATCATCATATTTTGTTTTCCATGTTCATTTTTTTCTTGATAATTTTAATTTCTTCATTTATATATTTTCTGACATTCTTATTATCATCACCTCCCAGAATTTTTTATCCTACATTTAAACATTCTCACTATTAAATTTCATTCTCTTCCTTTATCCACTTCAATACTCATACAAGTTTAAAGAAGTGAATAAACAACGGGGTTAAGTAACTCTAATCCCCCTTCATCTTCACTTACACACAACACATCTTTTTCACTGGGTTTAATCTTGAACCTCATGTGAAAGAAAACACCAATTGCACAATTTCCTTTTCATATTTTTCTGGGATCATATAAACATTTGACATATAGACTATTTTTAGGGGGTCTATATTACCTAATCAAAATGGCTAAACATCGAATGCCATTTCGACAACTAAACATTGAACTGCCATTTATGCAAACGGCCAATTCAGTGATTTTTTCCTAGGGAAAAAAATTGCTTGGCCATCATTGTGAATTTGCCCTTTTCCCACTGTAGTGCGATCTCAGAGTTGGGGTGTGTGGGGGCAATGCCCCCCACTTTGCAATGTTTGAAGTGGTGTGCCATTTTTGGTTGGCAAGTGATTTTTTCCCTAGGGAAAAAAAATTGTTGAATTGGCCCTTCACATAAATGGTAGTTCGATGTTTAGTGTTTGATGAAATGGCATTCGATGTTTAGCCATTTCGATTAGGTAATATAAACCCTTTTTAGGCTAATATCCTACTGGGACTAACCCACCTAACAAAGAATAAAGAAAAATAAAATTCATTGCTCACCTTTGTTACTAATACTGAAAACATCCTAGCCTGGGCCTACCTATCTCTGATGATCACAGTAGCAAGCCATTATATGGGCTGTAATGGCAAGGATGTTTTAGTTCTGATGAAGTCCTCTTCTTTGTTTAGGAGGAAAGTTCATTAATTTTAAATTGTGCTCAACTGAATTGTGCATGTTGTGGTGTGGAAAATAAACTTTGTGATTTGCTGTGGACATCTGTCATGAAGTCTTTGCCTCTTTTGGTTGTACACTACTTGGAGTTCTTGGTGGTGGTTATTGGTGTTCTCGCAATCCCTCAGGCCATTTTTTGTTCTTAAGTACTAGGCTAGCTACCCTTGCTGGCCATTTTAAGACTCGCCAGTTTTCCTTTTGGTGCTATAATTAACCTGTCCCATTTGGTTAGAGAGATTGGACTTACCCATCCCATAGTGTGCAATTCTATATAATTCTTAATGAAAATAACTGGGATCATAAAATAGATCATTTTGAGGGGACCCAGGCATGGGATAAAGCATTTATGTGATGCCACTGTCCATTAGTAGTACAGGAGGCAGTCCTGGGGCAAGTTATCTGTTTCCCATTCATAGATCCAAGTTATGCTTGAATATAGACAGGGATGAAATTTGTTTTATGTGGATGGGAAGTCTATTCTAGAGCAGTGGTTCCTCTATGAGATATAGCCGTGCTTCTAAACCCATTCTGTTGATGTTGCAGAAGAGGTTTAAATCCCTGGACCGAGTATTTCTGATGCCATTTGACTTTCTGATATGCAGTAAATCCATCAGTATTGGGTCAGAGGATGTCTTGTATGCCAAACATAGGTCATCTCTTAGCAGTCTGTAGGATACAGAGTATAGTGAGAGGAGTTTGAGTCAGTCGATGTAGGACATATTGTTTATGCCTTTTATCCTTTTAGTAAAGTATCTCTGTGAGCATTCCAGTTGTTGCATGTGTCTGGATTGATACATACCAAAGGGGCATTATATTCAATGACTGACATAATGACAGCTGAGTAAAGGGAACAATGACAACCCTAGATCTAGACACATTCCCTTTTGTCTATATGCTGTGCAGTATAGAAGGACTTCCTTAAAACAATGGACACATGTTTGCCTAAAGTTAGGTCACTGTCCACATAAGTTCCCAAATCCTGAACAACTGGGTCAGCTCTTAAGGGCATATTATCACTGTGGCAGATTCCAAAGGATACAATAACACATATTTGTTTTCCATTTTAAATCCATGATCCTCAGAATCAGATTTTTTCACCGGCTAAAACTTTAAAAATTATTAGTATCAATCTCATCTCCTCACCAGTCTTCCTGGTATGTATCAATCCAGACACATGGTTGGGAGGGTCTATGTATCTATGTATGTATCTATGCATGAACTCTGTCTTCTTATTTTTCTCCCTCCATATTTATTTGTTGTTGTACAGTTTCATTACCTAGTTTTACCCTCTCTCACAGCCTCTTTTTATCCTTCTTCATGTATGTTTTCTTCCCTGTCCCCTTCTTTTTCATTATTTACTGTTTGCTCTCGACAATTCAACAAGAACCCAGTACAACCGAGGTTCCACACAATGTCACTCCTGAAGTGCATTTTAATATAATAAATAACCACACATACTGTTAAAATAAAAGTTTAGCTCTTTCATCCCCATGATATAATTGGGACTTCATCAGAACTATTTCGCCACCATCAATGTAATAAATTTATACAACAATCAAACAAGTCATATGATATAATTGACCATTAACAGCCACTATTAGATAAGAATAAGCAACTCAAAGCAAAGACTTGAGACAAAATTGTACATTAATTAAGTCTAAAATGTTAAAAGAGGTCTTAAAATGTTTTTTAGGAAATATAAAAATTGTGTTAAAGTGCTGATATGATACTACGAAACTTGATGAAGACTACCATTTAAAACCTATTCTTATAATATAAAATAAGTATATATTTTTAAAAATGTTTTTCTATTGAAAATTATTATTAAGTCATAATTATATTTTTTTTCCCTAAAAGAAGTTGTTGAAATGGAATAGCAAGTATATGCACCATTGTTAAAGTTTAGCTGCTGTCATTTTCAACACAGTTAATACATAGCATGTCATTGAGACCAGGGTGGATGCATGTGCCAGCCTAATTTGCCATAACAATTCTCTGTATTTGATCTGCTACTCCCATGCCCCACCTTTTGGATTGGTGCCCCACCTCCTGGATTGGGTACAACTTGTTTCACTACAAAGTAAAACTTTATATTATTAGGGCAAGCTAAAGTGTGCTTATAAAGGACATTCTTAATACTGGCATTTCCTTTGTTATAATAATGCTCATAAATGCACCTTTCATTCTTGCCAATATAAAAACAATGGCAAAAAATCACAAAATGCAATTTACACAACTCCAACAGTGCTACAATCACAAGCATTGCTTGCATTAAACTGAAAATTAGTACTTTTAAGTTTTAAACTAGACCCTTCAAATATGTATTTGCACTGTTGGCACATCCCACACTCCGTCATTATGTTAGCCCTGTCAGACCCCCTTAGAATCACAATCTCTATTTCCTCCTTCCAACCGATCTTTCAAGTTCACGTGTCTTCTGTAGACAAAACAAGGACTATCCCCTAGCATCTCTCTGATACAATTGTCACATCCAATAATTCTCCACTTGTTTCTGTTAATTTGCTTAATGTCTTTACTATAGCTGTCATAGGTAACAATCATATTCTGTTCATAATTGTATGGACAACTCCTAGATGTCTTAGCATCTTCTATATTTATACCAAGCAGAGGGTAAAATGTGTCCTTTCTATTCCTGCATATTTCACTCTTGTTTGATTTAACAAACATAGGATAGCCTCTGTCAACAAGCATTCAAATCAAATTGTCCAGTTGTACCAGAAATTGATCATCCTCTGATAACTTTCTAGAAACTCACACCATTTGACCTTTAGCAAGGCCCTTTTTAGTGAAAAAGGATGGTTGCTGGTAAAATGCAAATAATTATTAGAAAATGCAGGTTTTCTGTATATGTTGGAAGTGTAACAATTACGGCACAGATTCTTCATTAGTTGAATATCCAAATAATTAACAGCTTTTACAGAACTTGAATGAGTGAACCTTAAAAAATCAGTAGTTGAATTTAAAAATTTGACAAAACCCTCAAGTTATGACTGAGTACCTTTCCCAATGACAGATGTCATCCAAAAAATCTTAAGAACATTGCAACATGGCACATATATTTAGTATTAAATACAAATTTTTGTTCCCAATACCATAGCACAATGTTGGCATATAAGGGGCAAAGGCTGCCCCCATAGCAACACCTGCCAACTGCTTGTAGTATTCCCTTCAAAATAGATGTAATTGTTATGTAAACTCACATCTATAATCTCCACCAATACATTAATATCCTTGTTACTAGGAGAGCTATTCATACCACATGCTTCTCTAAACCATTTAATTCCTGCATCATGGGGAATACATGAAAAAAATCCACTACATCAACGGTAGCTAAAATGTACTTTTCATTATAAAACTCCTATGTAATTTTCCTTAAAAATCACAGGAGTCTTTTTAAATGTAAAAATAGTCTTTAAAAAGTGTTTTAAGGTTCCATTAATGTATATTGCCACTGGATGTGTCTTTGATCCACCAGCAGAAACTATAGGTCACAAAGGCAGATTTTCAATATTTTTATGGATCTTATAAATGACAAATATATTGTGAATTAATGGATGGTTTACTTGAAAGAACTTATAAAGTTTATGTTCAGTTGCTCCTTGGTCAAAAAGATCATTTAAACACACACATCGGTTTTATAATAGGCCACATTTACTTCATTTGGGACACTCTTGTGTACTGAACATGTCAACAATCCATCCAAAAGGGTTCCTTTTTATGCACTACTTGCAATCAGCACACATACCACAATGTAGACAAAACCTTGATGATTATTACCAACATGGAAATCAGAATTAATGCCATAATTACCAGAGGAAACAGTACTGTATTTCTTGAAATTGGCAGTAACCCCATGATTAACACACCAGACATTTTGTTGGTCTACATAGATTTATGTTGGGTAATTTGAGTATCAGAGTGGGGTTTGATAAGTACACACAGTTTTTGATCATCAGTAAAGTTGATTAGTCATAAACCTTTGAGATCAGTATTCATGCCAGAGATGTGTACACCAAATGCGGGTACCCAGGAGAGTGACCAGTCTGGAACCATTGACTACTGTTCTGTCAACAACAAAATACACTGATCTTAATGGTATGGATTACATCAGCCAGCCAGTTACCTATGCAGTGAGTTATATGTGAACTAATGTTGAGTTGGGAGAGTTTGTCAATAATCCTAGCATGGGGGATGTTGTCAAAGACCTTGGTAAGGTCCAAGTAGGCAGTGTTGACCGCATGCCCCTTATCCATGGCCACACTAACCCTTTCAAAATCTCAACCAGGTTGAGGAGGTATGATCTGCTCTTTATAATCTGCCTTTTACAAAACCAAATGATGTGTTTCTAGAGATATTACCTGGATCTTTGCTTACTAGTTCAAAGTGATCAACAACAACCTCAGTGATTCAAGTTTAACCACACCAAACAAGTGCTTTTTGCAGGGGTTCAAGCTCCCCTCCTTACATGTGGTGGACTGCATTCCACCACAACTATACATCTAGCTATATCTATCTATCTATCTATCTATCTATCTATCTATCTATCTATCTATCTATCTATCTGTCTATCTATCTATCTAATTCTAACTCCAAGAGCATACAATACCTTAACTCTACTATTCTGTGACATTGCAGTTTTCAGTCTAGTCCTCTTCATAAATCTGTTGCTCAGAACAAATTCACTACCCACTTTTGAAGCAAAGGTTATACATTGAAAAGAATGGGTTGATGATCCATAATGTGTGTGTGTATATATATATATATATATATATATATATATATATATATATATATATATATATATATATATATATACACATATACATATACACAAATGTATATATGTGCATTTTGTATGCCTTTGTTGTTGCAGCAATTAACTCACAGTTACTCAACCTCTTTAATTGATTTATTACTCATAGAATTACCAAATGGCAAAAGGGGTCATGTGTGAGACGATAAGTTCTGTTGTCCCTCTTCAGTATGGCCCACACATCAGAACTCAATGAAAATTGATCAGCAAGTCCCCAGCTGACCAATCATGCATCAAACATTGGACCTACTGCCATGTCTGTACACACATTTCATACAAACATTGCAATTATCATTCAGCTATTGAGTAACAAGTTTTTCTCAAGATGACCACACAGATACACAGCAACATTGCGACACACAACATTGAACTCGTGTACTTATCACAATGCAGGACCCATGGAAGCACTCATGCCTGGTCTGCATCCTTAGTTTCAATACTCAAGGCATTCTGCCTTTGTGGTACTTGATATAGATGGTTTCCAGTATGATCACCCAGGGTACTGCTCCAAGTTGTAAGACAGCATGATAATGCAGTAATAACACACACACACACACACACACACACACACACACACACACACACACACACACACACACATACACACACACACATGCACACACACATACAGTAGAGAGTAAATTATGTAAACTAATTGGGACCTGGGGTAGTTTGGATAGTCAAACTGCTCTGATAATCAAACATACATTGAACTGGATAAAAAAAAAAAACTTCTAAAATCTTGTTTTTTTCTGCATGCAGGATATACACTTTTCAACCATTCAGCCATTCCAGTGGATAATAAAGAATATTTTCCCATACAAGTGGGCTATAAGCTCAAAAACACTCAGAAGTGAATATGTATAATGTTTACATATTCAGACTTTATGATTTTTCCTACCCGAAAACTTTGGAAGGTTGCGTTCAGATAACTGACGTTTCTGATAATTGACATTTGGATAATCAACTCTCTATTGTATATATTTTTATGTGTTGACATTTAATTTAAATTATTTGAACATCTTTTAAGATTTCTTAATTAGGAACTTACAGTGAAATAGTTTTTATCACTCTTTTTTTGCAATGCCAAGATCTCTGAGTGTCCTCGACTTCATCTCTGCCCTATTGTTATAATTATGTACTGGTTACTGCCTTAGTTTTCCTTTGTTTCTTGACTCATCATGTTTTGTTACATATTCTGATCTGATGTTTGGTCTGGATCATGGCTGAAAAAGGTCTACAGACCAACTTACTTAACCAGCAAACAAACACCTGAGTAAAACTAATCGGCTCTTTAACCCTGTTTTCATCTGATATTTTATCAGTCCCCATATCTGCAGCTTGTGGCCTTAGAGCCACATGGAGCCACGTGTTGTTCTTTGGCTGATCCTTCTAACTGTCTGCAATTTAGAAATATCACTCGGTTAGATTATAACATATCAGCATTATTAACATGTTAATTATATATCACTTGTTGAAATCAGTAAAAAAGAGGTTTTATTATTAAAATGATTATGCACCTTTGTTCTTTTACTGGGACAACTATTTTTCTTTAAATACTTGGTTATGATGAAATTAAAAAAAAAAAAAAACAACTCTTCTTTCTTATGTTTTGGGTTGCTGACTTCTGCAAATAATCTTGGTTGTCTTTCTTCCTATGCTGTCCAGTGGTTTATCCTCTGCTTCCCTATATGACCTCAAGAATGATAAAAAAAAAAAAAAAAAACTATTTACGGTATTCCAGTGGTGGTCTTACAAAAGCCTAATAGAGAGGAACTGTCACCTTTCTAGACCTGGATTCTGTAGCTCTTGATGTGAATCCCGGCACTTCATTATTGTTTTGTACTGTATTGTCACAGTAAGTCAGTTGCATCAGGCACTCTTAATAATAACTCAATTCCTTTTCTGGGTTTTTTAAGATAACTTTAACACATATATTGTCATTTGTCAAGTGTATCACCATGCACTAGGAGTGGTTGAAATTGAATTAACGTATCACAGACCTTGCTTCCAGAACCTTCAGGTCCTTTGTTAGGGGTAATATCTATCAGATACAATTACACAGCTTCAAAGAGATTGCTCCAATTTTTCTTACCTGTTGGGAAGTCAGAGATGAACACATTAAATAAAGCTGAATCCAGGCCGATTCATGAGGGATACCACTTGTCACATATGCCTTCCCTAAAGTCTACTCCTCACTTTACATTCTGACATTTAACCACATCAACACCCACCTTTATAGTTAACTAGCCATTCCTGTACCCCCTTGGCAGGAGACTAAACTGAAATTCTTTCTGAGGTCCAGCTAGATCACATCCACAGGATTGCCTTTGTATGTCTCCCTAATATATAACCATAAAAAAGGATCAGGTATGTCTAACAAGATCTACCTGCTATGTATCCATGAGAAGTCTATTCTGCTGCAGGAAGCTCATGACCTTTCACCTCAGGACCACCTGTTTCAGTGAACTGGCTGCTGACATTATGCTTCTGGTCTGTAGTCCACTAGGCTGCTTCATGTTCAGCCTTTGCAGATGGCAGTGCCATGACTTGTGCCGAATCTCCTCAGACCATCCCTACTGTAAGGGATGTGCAGCGGAGCTCTGCCTGAGGTTCTGGTAGTGTATTAGCGCCTCGTCTAAGGATGCTAGGAGAAGTCCTATCAAGTTCTTGCAGTTTATCCTGTATTAATTTCACTAGCAACATTTTTAGCACCTCAGACTTTATTTGATGAACACTAGCATTAAGCAGTCATTTAATATTCTCATCTGTCCGCTGGCCTCCTTATAGTTGCAGCCTTTATTCATCAATATATCTGTTTTCCTATCTGTCTTTCTTTCTGTCACAAACCTAAACTAGGTCTAATTTTCTCCATTTATGCTGTTTCTAGTGTTTTCTCTAATCTTTCTTGGTCATCTTTATGTATTTAGCAGCTTTGTTTATGGCCGGAGTATAACTCTGTTACTGGTCTTTCCCTTTGTCCTTCAGTTCCCTGTGTTTCCCCTCCTTATTGTCAGCAGCTATTATTTCCCCTTTTAGTAAATCATTATGGATACATCATGCTCTTTGCCTTTGAAATCTTATTAAATTTTTGTAGAACAATGGAAATATATAAAAAGTATGAAACACCAACAGATCCTCGTTTTGACAAATATAAAGTACCTCCAAAATAGTGAATGGCAGAAATTGTAGATTTGGTATGATTAAGGGCATACTGACAATCTCTTGGTGCGTATTCATCTGTTGAGCATTTTGAGATGAGTTAATCTGAGATGGTTAAACAGCAGGCTAACTTGCTATAGCCATTGGAAATGTTGGAGCTGTACCCAGAAACAGAAAAAAATGATATTTTATAGCAAGCTGGGGTTAGCGGCCTTAGATCAACTGGCGCCCTAGGCAAAAGGGCTCCATGGCACCTCCCACCACACCACCTGGTGCCCCCATCCTCATTTACCTACACCAAATAAATACTGGAAAAGCACCCCTACTAGACTGGCGCCATAGGCGGCCACCTAGTTGGCCTATGCCTAAGGCCGGCTATGAGCTGGGGGTACAAACTAGAGAGAGTCCATTTCCACTAAAATAATGTTAACATGCAAATTAGTTCATGAATATTGCAGCTGTCATTTTGAAAATGCATTTAACTGTCTCTGTATACAATCTAGGAAAGAATGTAAAAGGTGTAGTATATAGGTAGTCACTGTAATCACCTTAGTGACTTAAAACAGTATTGACAAATAAACAAAGGTCAGGAAAGAAATGCAGTTCTCATCAAACACATCAGTATAGAGCCTGATACAAATACATTTACCTTTCAAGCCAGCTTTTTTCACAGTACACCAGATCTTTACATTTTTATGCAGAGTCCCTTCTAAACATAACTTTGGCAGAATAATATCTTCTCCTTTCTAATTAGAGTAACCACTGTTTCAGTGTCCATCCCCCATCAGTTTCATCACTGTCTCTCCTCATCTAACCAAAACTAATACTCCTTATAACATTCCTAGTAGACCCAACCATTCTCACTTTCCTAATTACTTTACTTCACAATCTTAAATGTAACAATACTTTCATAGTTGTTGTACTACTAACATATCATACTGTACATCATTGTCAACCATCTTCCCCTTTCTAAAATTTCCATAACTGCTTCTTTTTTTCATTATTTTAATTGCTAGAAATTGTTGGTAATATTACAGTATCTTTTGCAATGTTGTAGCTCTCTTTGTTATATACACGTCTTTGTCTATTTCTAATGAATGTTCAACATTGTGTATACCTATGCAAGCTATGTACATGCTCTGTTCCTAAATGATGTTTATGTAAGCTATTGTAAAGCTTTTTTTTCCCTGTCATGTGTGAGCACTTAACTATATTTTGTAATCCTTCTGAGATGATGTAACTGTATTTTTATGTATATGCCAAAACCGCTGTTAAATATGGAGCTTTTACCTCCAGGCTTCCAGTGAAAAAAAGTTTTTCCCAGTTGAACTTTCGCAGTAAATGTAGATAAATAAAATAAATAAATAAAGCCATACTTGCAGAGACACCCCCCCCCCCCCCCCCAGACAGCAGAGTAGTTTTCTTCCAAATTCCAGCAACAGGGAACAACAAAACAGCTGAATCTCCTGTCAATGGAAAGGTCTCCTTCGGCACAAGGATGAGAAGATACTCACCGGATTGCTTTACTACTTCCCTCTTGTCCGTGTCATTCCAATGAGATTCTTTCCAGGATCTTCCTCTGTGGTAAAGGTCATGAATTCACTTCACACCAGGGCACTGCACTTTAACTACCCCGATATGTTCCTCATTACCTTTAACACCCTTGCTTGGTTCAGGATTAATCACCTTAAAGGGACCTTCCATCAGTATGTCATCTGACCCTTCTGTGTCAGTATATTGAATGGAATCAGCCACCACTGTGCTACAAACAACATTTAAAAAAGAAGTTATTTTACTGTAAAAAAGATGGCAGTTGTTATGTTAAATTCTGAAATTTCAAAATATTCAGCTTGATTCTTCAGATAATTCATGATTCTGTTTCCTAGTTTTATAAGGAAAAGTAAAACATGCTTCTTCCTAGTGCCTGCTCTTGTGAGGTCATTTGGAATCAGTATTAAACTGCTATTATAGATGAAACAAGCTTGTGCTTTGGTGATGGTTACCTTTAGCTTAAGCAATTAGTGTGTTGATTCCAGACCTCTGTGATATAATTATGTGTACTTATGCACAGCTGCATTTATTTTTAAATCTTTTTAAATCCAGGTTTAAGAGTTATACTTTAAGACAAGCCCATTTGTCTTGTAAGTAGGATGAATGTGACGGAATGCAAGCAGCTGGTGGTGTAAAGTGTGTTGCCCCAAAACTACAGTGATTTGTATTTACGCGATTAATGAATCTAAGACATTCCATCTTGACATCTCTTCCAACTGTGGAATTGTTGGTAGGCTGTATTCCTTATGTAGTGAGTTTAGCAGATTACTAAAGATGCTCTCACAGTTATTTCAAGACCTATTATGGGTATTAGCCAGGAGTATTTTTCTAGTTGTTATTGAATAGAAATGCACGTATTTTTGGTTAAACTTTTCACTATTTCTACTGTATACATGACAATCCCTTTATTATATGCCACGTGTCTCCTTTGCCCTTCTACTTTCTCCGATTTAACAAGATCCTTGTTTATTAAGTCCTCTGTCTTCCGAGTAATCCCACCCTTATATGATAATTGCTTAGCCAACATATTCTAATTATCTGAGAACTTACTTTTCTCAGCGCATTCAGTTACGTATAGGTTTGTTCCCTTTTCCTTGCCTCAAAGTTGTTCTTTCTGTTATTTGGATATTTTCTGTCCTGGCTGTTTTTTAAGTCTTCCTTTGTGTTTGTACATGTAAGTTACATATACACATACCTGTTGATGAGGCCTAGCGCATTTTCCTTCTGTTGCTTACTTTATTCAAGGCCTAGTTGCATTAATTATGCTACTTTTTTTTCCCTTTCCTTCTTTTTTCCTCTCTTTCTCTGACTTTCCCACATAAGTGACTGGCACAACAAACTGTCTTCATTCAAAATATTTCAACAAAGTGTTCTATTTCTTTTAAAATATTAATGCATAATTCTGGGAACCGTATCTTAGTGAGCGTTCTCCCTCCTGGCCTGTCCATTTAAATCAGACCATACATTGTGGTAAACTCTTCAAGCCATCTATCTGCCTTCAGATTTGCATACCTGTACATTTCTCATACAGAACTGGCTGGAGAGTTCCTTTGGTCAGTATTTACAACAGCAATGGGAAGGTACAAAAAGGTACCTTTGTATCCTCAGTTTTTTCAAGTTGAATAACATTTTTATCATTATATTATCTTGTTTTCAAAAGAAGCTGTTGCTTAGTCTTGCCAGTGACTGTACTGATGTAGATAAACACATTATATATCCTTATAAATTGTATCAGAAGTTAAGGAAATAAAAGCACCTGTTTTAGTTTCGACTTACATTGACCATGCAGGTATGTCTTGTCAGTCTCCTTTGTTGTTTAGCTAAGTTTACAGTACTTCTGTTTATGTGAATAAGCTTTTTTTTTTCACTTTTCATTTGAATTATGCGTCCCATAAGTTTAAATACATATTTCACAAAAAAAACTTTACTTTCTTCTCTGGCTTGCAGTTGCTGTTAATAGGTCTGTAGTCAATCTGTGGAAACTGAAATATACATGCAAGTGTTGGAAATTCCATTCAACTATATTGTCATATGTACTAGAGACAGTGTCACAAAGTATAATGAAATTCTTATTCTGCAAATCCTCCGGCAACATATAAAAACAATGACAAATTCTGCAGTTTTATTATTTTCAGTATGTTGCAGAACTATGTTAAATGCCTTAACACAAAAAATAAAGAAATAAACATAGAAAAATTAATTTTCTACAGAATGACAGTAATGTTGGTGCTGTATTATAGCATCAACATAAAGTTCAGAGTTAGTCTTTAAAAAGATGATGAGAGCTCTAGCCTACTGCTTCCAATTTTCAAATGCCATTTTTAGCTGTGCATTCACAATATCACTCCAAATATATTAACACGTTTTCTGTAAACATGGTGTTGAGTGTTATCACTGCAAACATAAGAGTTTGCAGAAAAATGTTCTGTTCTTTAGTCACCTAATAATTGTGATGAAGGTTTAAAATTATGGAAGCAGAACATTGTATTTGCAGCATAAGCTAGTGCCATGGTGATGGTTACCTTTAGCTTAAGCAATTAGTGTGTTGATTCCAGACCTCTGTGATATAATTGTTATGTGTACTTATGCACAGCTGCATTTATTTTTAAATCTTTTTAAATCCAGGTTTAAGAGTTATACTTAAGACAAGCCCATTTGTCTTGTAAGTAGGATGAATGTGATGGAATGCAAGCAGCTGGTGGTGTAAAGCGTGTTGCCCCAAAACTACAGTGATTTGTATTTACGCAATTAATGAATCTAAGACATTCCATCTTGACATCTCTTCCAACTGTGGAAATGTTGGTAGGCTGTATTCCTTATGTAGTGAGTTTAGCAGATTACTAAAGATGCTGTCACAGTTATTTCAAGACCTATTCAGAAACGCCTGGCTTCTTGGTGATGCATTTCTTAATGGTAAAAGACAAAAAAGGAAGGGACAAAGTAATATTGCCCTGTGGGGCATTGTGGAAAGGAGATTTCTTGGCTAAAAAGTAAGATTGTGTCATTATGACTGCCCTCATGATGTCATTTTGTTACAGAATGAATGAATAAATAAATGAATTATAAACTACAAGCTACTTAACAGTGATCCAGAGAAGTCAGTAGTACACAGAAGATCAGTGTATGGTGTTGTTCTGAGATTATTGCAATAGTGCAGATATACATCTTTTGTCCCTCACCCCTCAAGGAATAGAAAGACTATTTCAAAAGAGTTTTATCTTGCCTACAGCTTGCTAGCTTGTTGCCCAGACTTATGCTGTGCAACATTTTATTATCCCATTCATGGCTTGCCTTCAGGTTTCCCAGGATCGTCTTAAGTCCAGGACATGAACAACTACTTCAGTTTTACATTTTATTTACATGCGCACCAGACAGAGAGACATATTTGTATCATAGAGGACATAGAATTGTTCTGACAACTTTGGCCAGTGCACATCCAATTGTTCCTAGCAGTCACCTGATCTCTGCAGGCAATGTTTTCTTTACTATTTAAATTGCTAAAGTAACTGACCCTTTATAATTCCAAGCTTGCAGTACTAGAGTGTCTGGTGGATCTACTTCACATATTTTCATTTAAGCAAATTGATTTTTGTGTAAGGATAATTTGTAGTGTGAGGGACATTAATATTTTCTTGACTTTTGACCATACGGTAGGATCAAAAAGATTTATGTTGAAAATCTACTATCAAGATAAGGGTAGGTAAGAAACACAGTGCTGTTCATAATACTTTGCAACTGCAAACCCATGCATATTTCATCTTTTCCAGTAACTTTGCACAAAACATTTCTCAAAAGCATTTATTCAAAACATAATACAAACAATCAGTGTCATGATTCATATTCTATAGAACTCTTTTTACCATTTCACAAAAAAAAAACAATCAGAGTGGATAGTGATTGATAAAGTTGTTCATTCATAAGATCATAAGAAAGGGCTTTACATCATTCAGTGTAAAATATACAAAATATTGACGGTTTAGAAGTAGATAATTAATTTGGAATACATATTCGTAACAGTACTCAGTATGTTGACTCTAAAAATGAAACCATTTTCTTCAGATTACCTCATTAATGTGGCAGTAAGTTTTCAGACTGTGTCATGTGTTTTGGTTAATTTGCATCCTTACATCATTTTTTTTCTCTCTCTACCTCACTGGACATCAGGATCACCCCTCTCCGCTACTGTCCATTCATTGCAGGAGCTGGACAGTGAGGAGCAGAGTTGTCAGCTGTATGAGGCCATTTTTTTCTTGTCATTAAGGCCCAAACTCCTCTATGCGTGCCTAACATTGCCCCAGGGTTTGGCATGTAATGAACTTCAGTGAGTGGGTGTCACTTGCTTCTGCAAGAAATCTAACCCTTCAAGACATCCCTGGCCCTTTGAACCCAGTGCAGTATGGGATCTCCTGTCTCTACTGGGGGTTCTACAACAGGACTGAGCACCTAGAAGATGCAGCCCTCCCCCCAAAGAGAAATGACAGAACAATACCGCACAGTTGGAATAGGATTTGAATAGATTATACTTTTCCTCAGCCTCATGCCTAATCCCTAATTAATTCCTATTGTGGATATGGGTGGTTTCAAGTGCCGACACTTGAATGAAATGATTGCTGATTGATCATTCATTCACATGCAAACTACAGAGTATCTCCCAGTTTTTCAGTTTTGTGCTATAGAGTTTCTGCCTGTTTGAGTGAGTGCTTCATCTGTATTTGTATATGCATAAGGAATTATACTGATGCAGGTACAGGAGGTATAGAAAAGTTGCTGGAATATCATCCACCAGATACAACAAGAAAAGAAGATGAGACACCCAAGGGAAGAATAAAGGAGTGGAAGGGGAGGAAGACAGTAGCACCAATGGGGGGGGGGGGGACTCTGTCAGTAACAGATTTGGAGATTCCAAACTCCATGACAGGAGTGGAGTGGGCATAGATTAAGTCTTGGACCATGAAAGGTTCAGACAATTGGTGCAGGACTGTACCAGAAAGGACAGAGATTTGGAATTGGTCCTAACCAAATGCAGAGGGTATCATGAATGTCCAGAGTAATAACCCCCCCATTGTGTGATTTACAACAGGGGGAAGGGTAAGATTAAAGACAAGGACAGTGTGGCTGGATCATAGGAGAATGTATTGGTTATTCTATACTAGGGGAGGTAGAGAAGGCTGAGTCTAGAGATTAGGAGCAAAGTGATGGAGTAAACAGGATATGGGAATGGCTCAAGGATGTGGATTTCCGGACTATGGACAAGGGTGTGAGGAAGAGGCAAAAACGGCAAAAAGAAAAATAGACCAATACGACAACACAGGAGTGCATACCTCTAAACTGTCCAGATCTTTGAAGAATGTCCACATTTTTGCCTCATATATTTGGTCTTTGTCTCATAAAACTGGTTTACTGGTAAATCACTGGCAAACCATTGAGTATTGAAGTCAGAAAATAATGGGAGACATTTGCGTTTCAGACTTCATAACCTTCAGAAAATCCATGCTAAAGCAAAACCTGTTATTTTATCAACTTCTAAGTTTGTAAGAGCAATATTTAAAAATTGACTCTATTTTTGGGCCTTTGTCCCCTATTATTTATGGCTTTGTCCAGATTTCTTGTCCTAAGAGGTTGAGAGGTATGTAGAACTGTCAAGCCAAAACAAAACTTACAATACTGAAAAAGAAGGAAAAACAGGGAGTGCAGGAGACACAGTAGGAGTGAGCAAAAGGCTACAAAGTTTGTAAATTCAGCAAAGGCTAAAGTTGAAAGGGAGTTAGCAGAAAGGATCATGGCGGAATCATGGACTATTTAGGTGTATTCTCAGAAAGAAGAACGGAGGGACAAAGCTGGCCAGGGAGAGCAAAGATGGAAGGAAGATCACAGAAAATATGAAACAAACAGAGGTAGGAAAGCAAACGCAGCATGCATGCTTGGAAAGTTGCAGGGCAGGATGGGTAAAGCAGTAGCTAGATCCCAGGATAAACACTGAGGAGGTTCAGAAATGACTGGTTTCTTGTGGGAAGATAAACCATAAGGACCAGATGGGCAGCCTCTTAGAGTCATCAGAAATGTGTCCAGCATTCTGACAGACCCTTTGAAGGTTATTTTCAATAGAACATGCAGTAGTTGAAGAAATGCTAGGGTGCTGAAAGACAGCAGTTATAGTACCCTTTTGCAGGGGAGGGGAGCCAAAAAAATCCACAGAATGACAGGCATGTCGGCTTAACAACATTGACAAATAAAGTCATGGAGATGCACCCTGAGGGGTACACTTGTAATATTTCTACAGGATATTTTCAGCACAGTAAACAACATGGGTTTCTGGCCAGAAGTAGCTATCAGTTAAATGTGACACAGTTCTGTGATTGGATTACAGCTGAACTTGACAGTGGAGTATCATCAGACAGTGTACATGGTTATCAACAAGACATTCAGCTTGGTCCCACCAAGAAAGTTAATAAGATGATTGGAGGAGTTCAAAGAAGGACAAAGACCAAGGAACCGGATAGCTGCATGGCTGAATTGTAGGACACAAAGTGTTGTGGTCAGATGGACAATGTCTGGAATGATGAAAGTGACCAGTGGAGTACCACAGGGGGTCTATCCTTGGTTTGGTACTGTTCAACGCATTTTTTAGGCAAGTCTGAAAGAAAAGAGAACAAGATTAACCTATTAACCTCTTTGAAAATGGCACACAGAAAGGTACAATATGGGAGGAAGAGACTAGTGAAGGAGTAAGAAAGGCAGATGTGGGCAGAGAGATGGCAGCTGAGGTTTATTGCAGACAAATGCAATGTACTGCATTTAGGCCACTGCAACCATATCACGAAATATCAGCAGGCAGAGTGGGATCAATGAATCTGGGGGTGTAGATTAACTGGAAACAGAGTGAGACAACAGTGGCAGCAGCAGAAAACAGAATATTTGGCTGTATCCCCAGGCTGATAAATTCCAGAAGCAAAAAGGTAATATTTCTACTGTACTGTTCCTTGCTTGGACCATTCCCTGAGTACTGCATGCAGTTCTGGAGGCCATTAAAGGAAAGGGATATTAGGGTGATGGAAGAAATCCAGAGGAAAGCTACCACAAAGATTCCTAGGATGAAGGGAAAGGAGTATAACTAAAGAGGCCTTGGGAGCTAAAGGTCTTCAAACCTGAGATAGAAGAGACAAGGAGGACGTTATATTGTTGTACAAGGCAGCTTTAGGGAGATGTGGAGGTGCTATTCTGAAGAGCATGGATAACAAAAAGGCAACAGATTGCAAGTACTAACAACTCTCTGGATCTCTGAAGGTACTTTTCAACAGAGAAGGATGTGAACTAACAGAATGGACTACTTGAATAAATGATGGCAAGCAAATCCCAAGCATTCAAGAAAGAATGTGATTGGTGGAAAAAGAGTAAATGAGAAGGTGGGCATGGAGTTGAAGTAGAAAGTTAAGGCTCTTAAAAACGCAGTCTAGAAAGGCACAGCGACGTTGTGTGCTGTTAAGCAAATTAAATGAAATGCATTAAATTTTGTTGTGAAAACAAACATTCAAACAGGTCCTCAGGCTGTCATTCTCTGCCTCCTCTTTTCCTTATAAACAGGTCACAGGAAGAAGAAGCTTCTCTTTCAGAAATGGCTTCTTTAATTAGTGACCGCTATCTTCTTCTAGTTTACTTGTCTTATAAAAGGATTTGACCATAGCAGTAGCAAGGGTACAGCCCCAGCTGCATCCTGTTAGGAATCATGATTTGCACTCCATGCAAGCAATGTATGCAACTGCAGTTGCCTAAATGAAAGTCGTTGCTTGAAAGGAGTGATCAGCACCTCTTCTAAAGTGTCATTTGTGCCCCCTGACTGCTTTTGTCTGGGATTTTTGTTTGCTCTAATAGTATGTGAACAGCAGCATGTAGGAGTTGCTGATCTTTCCCTGACGTGTAAGTCTGCAAGCAGTTTGATTTCCAGTACTACTTGCAGCCTCACAAATCAAGGAACATTTGACAACTTTGACACATTACTGACCCTTCCCTTTGTCCAAGTCAAAGGCAAAGTAAACGTTATTGTCATTCCTTCTACACCATTGTGTAGATCAACGGAATTGCGTTGCTTCGCTTCTAGTGTAAAGACATACATAGAGAAAAATAGTTTAGTAAAAGGTATTTGACATCGCAAAAAAAAGCAAGACATAAAAATATAATTAGATAGAACAACATATAGATATTGCAAAGTATATTACACTCTCTTGGATTTCCATCTAAAGTGTTTCCCCCTGGGCCTCTGCTGAAAATTGGCTTTGTTCCAAGTTGGACTTTCCCCAGTTAACAAATAATAATAAAATAAAATAAAATAAATTATCAGGGTACAGGTAAGAACAGACATTCAGTATGGACAGTGACTATCTATATTGCACTTGTATGAACTGT
Source organism: Protopterus annectens (assembly GCF_019279795.1). Taxonomy (NCBI): domain Eukaryota; kingdom Metazoa; phylum Chordata; order Ceratodontiformes; family Protopteridae; genus Protopterus; species Protopterus annectens. The sequence goes on from NC_056737.1 coordinate 1,074,603,029, forward strand.
GTAAAATTAGGAAAATTAATATTCCTGATCAGGCAGATGTATACATTCCTAGGTGATTGGGGGGGGTGAAAGATTATTTTTCTTCTATTTCACCTATCAGCAGAGTTTAACAGTCTAATGGATAAGTAGAAAAAAATGTTGTTTAGCCTGGAAGTCTTGCAGTGCCTGCTTCTGTATCTTCTACCCGAGGAGAGGTGGGAGAACATGCCATTTGCAGGATGGGGAAGGTCATTTGTTATCTTTCTGGCTGTTCCTATACAGCGAGACTTGTGCAAGTCTTCCAAGGGTGTGTGTGTGTGTGTGTGTGTGTGTGTTTACTTTGTTTTTTTCCAAAATTGGATGAGGGGTTAGAGAATCCCTTAGAAAATTTTGAAATGGGCGGACGAAAATCTTCACTGAATCAGCTTACTCCTCTCATCACATGTTTTGATCACGCCCATGGCAAAGAGGTGAAAAACTAAATCTCTATATAAAGGAGAATTTAAAATTCAGTTTTTATCCAAAGCCCTTGAAGAAGTATCAACTGAGTCATAACACACACTGTAAGCAATGAGTAGTGACCCGTGCATTAGAATAAACTATTATTTAAAGCAGATTTTTCTTCTGAAGAAAAAGCTGTAGACAGAACATTCCTCATATTTTCACAATTTGTCAGAACAAACGTTAACATATGAGCCTGACAAACCAAAATTCTGAAAATCAATGTTGCAGAAGCATACACGTTTTCCCCATACTTATCAATAATTTTCCCAGCCTCATCAGAAAGCAAAGGATTGGAATTAATTAAATGTATAAAATCAGTAGGATTAATGAAAGCTATAGCTGTTGGGTCAGGTTTAGGTCAGAAAAGTGTCTAAAAACTTAAAACACTGAGGAACTTTATGCATCCTATTTGCCTTTGTAGGGGTAGCTGGCTGACTATCGGAAAAATTGCAGATAGTAACACACATCCTCCAAATCTGACAGAACTGGAGGAATAGGTGAAGCGTCTGTAAAATCCTTCTTTAAAGGCTCATAGTATTTTCGAAGAGACTGAGAAACCTCAGTGTTCTCCCACTGAAATCACTGTGACAGTCTCAGTGCAAGAGAAACCCCCCTCCCCCCAAAGGGAAAATCAGAAATTGAGCTTTCCTCTAAGTTTGGATCTGAAGTCTGTGGAAAAAATTGAATCTGTCTGATCATCTTCCTGTTCTTTTCAGAAAAGTGGTATCTTGACTTTATTTTTACCAGAAACTATTTTATAAGAAGGATCAATGGCCTGAATTAAATCCTGAGCCAGACCCAGTAAATTACTTTTGTCCAAGGAAATTTGAGGAGGAGTAGATACATGTTTAGTTTCCTCTTTCCTTCTGACAGGAAAAATGGAGCCAACAGTGTTAGTACTGACAGCAACAGCTTCCCCAGGAATGGGAAGAGCATTCTACCAAAACAAGGAAGCCTTCTCTGTTCCATCTCCCACAACCGGCAAGAGTGGCTCTACCATATCCACTGAGAGAACCCTAACAGCTGCAGAAGATGTGGCTAACCCCCAGTGCGTAGTGACTGTAGGTGTCCGCCATAGGGATCTGGGGTAAAAGATAATTAGTCTGAGGTATAACTAATGGCCACAGCAGAGTCACTCACCTGTGGCTGAAGCAAATTACTAATATGCTGTGGCGGCAAATGGCTGTTTGCTTAACATTTTCTTTTTGTGGCTGGAAGAAGGACCAACTGTGGTACTGACAGCTTGTTCCATGGTCAAGCCAAAAATGGTGCATCTTTCCTGGGAAAAATAAGCAGCAAAATCTGGTAAAAATTTAAAGTTTTTAAAAGTCACATTTTTCACAGAAGATCACAGTAAAAAGCACTTTGAAACATGTTGCCAGCCCCCAAAAGTAAAATAAACACAGAAAAAAATGCTTGTTAAATACTTTAAACAACTTTTCAACTGACAGGGGAAAAAGTGTGCTTCCGTTTAAGAGTAACATAACAGTCTTGTGACAGTCCACTAAAACACAGACACCTAGTTTTAGCATAACTTTCCCGAACAAGAAAGTGTTATCAGAAAATCATTTTTTTTTCTCTGAAGGCAACTTATCTGTCCAGCAAAGGAACAGCATAAGCCAACTGTTGAGGCTTGAATGCCTCAGAGTGTACTCTTTGGTAGCAGGAAAGTTTTGAAGGGCTTGGTACCCATATCTGTCTTTGTAGTCAACTCAGCTCGAGCTGAGTAATGGTTTGGGCACATGGAAGGTGTCCTGAAACTTTGGAAGCTGGCCAGCTGTTATATCTTTGCAGGCTACAATACATATAGCTTAGGCTACTGAAACAGTGGTCAGTATGAAGAATATGCAATTGTAAGCACATGGCAACCTTATGATGGATGAACTGGAGTCAGTCTTTCTTATCTGTATGCTTCCAACAAGTGTTTCTGGCCATGGCTTCATTAGACAAATGCAAGTCACTTGCAGGGCAATCAGGGCTGAAGCCTGTGAGCTATTAGTGTTAATTTGTCCATGGAGAATGAACATTGTGAGAAATCAATAGAGCTAGACCACAGAAAGGATAAAGAGCTCCTCAACTGGCTCAATTGGGGTGTGGGGGATTGAAAGATATTAGGTAGTGGGTTTTGCTGTCATGCTTCCTTAGGTCCCCCAGCCCACAGAGTGCAGCATGCTGTCTGGAAGATGATGTCAGCTGCATGTTTTGTCTCACCCAGCTCTGCCATCTTGCAGTCTTTTTATCAAACATTCAGTGATGAGTTACTGCTTCTGGCAACAGTGGGGATCTGGTACTAAATGAGAAACTGTCCACTCTGCTGATCACTGACTCTCCAAGTAACAGAAGGCAAATTCAAAACACAGGTCACAGACATCACCAACATACAAATCATATCTGCACTGATGAGCTGACATTTTTAAACTTGATGTGGGAGGAAATGATTTTCCTCATATGAATTATGGAAATGATAAGGCAAGTGTTAGAGCAGATACACTCCAGTTGTTGTCTTATGCTGCGTCACATTACCTCAAGGCATGGTAATAATATAACTTTCAATCGTTTCTAGTGAGCAGCTTAAGTACATCTTAACGAAGGCAGTGATGAGGGAGATACATTAATGCTAATGTGTAGGACCATATTGAGGCATATTAAGGTAATGTAGCATTTCCTGTCATCATAGAGGATTATGATTAGGTGTCTGATCATAACTAGAGTGCTATGCATTCAAGGAATATATTTCAAGAAATTCAGCTCAAGAGCTGAATTTCTTGACATTCTTTTCTTTAACACCCAACATACATGATTATGATTAGCTTTCTTATCATAGATTCATAAATTGTTACTAGGCAACTGAGGGGGCCTTTCTAAGCCTAGCCAAGTTTTTTCTGAAAGAATAATGATGTCATGTATCCAAATAGGACTTTGCGACCCAGGCATTTATAAGCTACCTCTGTCCATAAGGGACATGGGTGCCAGGCCTAGTGTAAATTTCCTATCCCACATAAACTGGTCTAGGTAATAGATAAACTCAGCTTTACATGGATGGGAAGCCTGTTCCATAAGAAGGGCAGTCTCTGGGACACATATCTGTCACTCCAGCATTTTCTGTTTAACTCATAGACAAAATTCAGGTCCCTAGACCTTGTGTTTCTGGTATTGTTTGACTTACAAATATGCAGGAGATTCATAAGTGTAGAGGTTGCAGATAAGCTCAAGAGGAGAATTTTGTCATCATGTCAAGAAGACAAAATTAGCCGTTATGATCAGAAGAAACATTATCGGAACTGTTTTTAGTATATGGAACTTCAGCTGCTACAATGTATAAATAGTTACAGAAGAGAACAAGTGAAGGAACATGAAGTTATTTATACCCTGAAGACCTTGAAACATTGAAAAGTGCCACACAGACAGAAGCTAGAAGTTGAGTGCACCTTTGACACACTACTGCTTTAAAAGCTGTTTCACTTCACTGACATTTTCTATCTGCCACAAGAAAGTGTTTTACAGCTTTCAAAGCTTTTGCCGTTTTCTTGTGCAGTTCAGTGCTTGATGATGATTTTGTTCTAGCATGAGCCAAGAATATAACAGTTTGGAATGGTGGTTAATGATACATGTTAAGCACCTTTTTTTCCTGTTTCAGAGTGTAGTCAATGCTGCATGTCTGTTTATAATCAGAGACTTGTAGGTTCATTGTTGACTACTACTCTAATGTTCCTAGGAGGCCTTGTTAAGCCTAGCCATGTTCTCCCATTTGTAAATGACAGAATATATATTACCAGGGGCATCTAGTTGGGTTTAGATGGCAGAGCATTTATAACCTGCCTCTGTCCAAAAGAGGTATAGGTACCAGTCCAGGGTTAAATTTCCAATTCTCCATCCATTGGACCAAGTTGCATTTGAATAGGATCAGGGAAACACTCTGCTTCACATAGACAGGAAGCCTGTTTCAGAGTAAGGGTAGCCTCTCAGACAAATACCTGTCCCTCCAACATACTCTATTTAAGTTGCAGATGAGGTGTCAGTCCTATGATAGGGTATTTTTAATGCTGTTAAGAATTGTGGATGTGCTATAAGTCCATCAGTACTGGATCAGCTGATGCCTTGTAAGCCAGAATTCAGATCCCCTCAGGGTATAAACATAAAATATTGAGGCTGTCTGTGTATTTCATATTTTTAGCACCTTGAATTCATTTTTTGAGAAACCTCTGTGAGCATTCCAGCTGTTGCATATCCCTGGTCAAGTACATACTGCAGGGAACATTTTACTCAAAAAGTGGCCTAATTTGGACTGGGAACAGTGGGACAGTGATATCCTTGGACCTGGCTGCCATACTCTTATTATAAATTACACAATATAGAATGATTTTCTTGGAATGGTAGACAACATGATGGCCAAAGGCCACGTTACTGTCTTCCCTGAGGTGGTTGAAATTCCAAAGGATACTATAATGATTTTTTTTTTGGGGGGGGACTGTATTACTGTCCTGAGCTTGCAGTTGTCTACAAACTTGGTCAACCAGAGGCCTTTAACATTAGCTTTGACTTCTGAAAATTAAATGCCAAAAAGTAGCAGCAACAGCATCGAGCCTTGAGGGACTCCATTAGTAACTGACCTTTTGGGGAAGTAACCTGTCCTGAATTTGTGTGTCCCATCTGTGAGCTTATTTGCTGTTCAATGGGTGATATAGGGATTTAGTCCTAGTTTCGTGAACTTGCCAACAATACACAAATGGAGAATAGTATTGAATGCTTTAGCCATATCAAGATAACCAGAAGTAACCATTTTGCCTTTGTCTATAGCTTTGGTGACTTTCTCAGAAAAGTCCACCAATATGAGTAGGCATGATCTGCTATTGACGAAACCAAACTTTGTTGGATCCAGTGTCTGTAGGTTTTCTATGCCTTTATTTCTAATATCCATTATAATTATTTTCACAGCTTTACATATTGGACTAGTCAAAATTATGGGTCTGTAGTTACCCAGGCCAGTAGATGGCCTGCCCTTGGGTAGAAGGATGACTTCTGCAGTCCTGTATTTGCTAGGCAAGAATCCATTTTGGAAGCTAGGGTTTAACAGTGATGTTAGGACACTCAATAGGACATTTTTCATGCTGTTCTGGAGGCATCCTGGGATATTTTCTGGGCCAGGAGATGCATTACGTTTTGCCTTTGAGAATGCATTGAGGACTTGTTCATTAGTGATAGCTTAGGGGGAGGATTGTGGTCAAGAGTATTTCTTGAGAGGTGTCAAGGAGAAAGCTTGGTGAAACTGGAGCTAAATGTATCAGCCAGTAGGTTTGCTATGTCCTCCAGCTCCTTATAGATGGTTCCATTTACAACTAATTCAGTTCATTGTTATGTATTACCCTTGAGGTTCTAGACATAGCTGAAGAAGACCTTGTGGTTGTTTGTTGCCTGTAGAGTTATCTTAACCTCAGATTTGGCTTTGGTGGACTTAATACGACTTCTAAGTTGTTTCTTTAGTTTGATGAGGGAGTTCTTGCCTTGCTGGGTATTGCATTTACTAATTTTGTCCATGGTTTTCTTTCTTTTGGTATGCAACTTTTTGATGCTGGGATTCTAGCAGCATGGCTTGTTCTTTAAGTTAGTCTTGTGCTTATTTCAGGTGGGTACAGCTGTCTCAATGCAGCTATTAACTTGATGGTATAGGATGTCTATGAACAACTGCACATAGGCAGTGGAGTTCATGCAGTTTATGGAGACTTGAAATTTTGTCAGAGTATCACGCAGAAGGAAGAGGGTTGATTTGGAATAGTTCCTACATTTTTGATGGTTAGATGAGGTCAAAGGTTTTAATTTAATTTCAAAGGATACAGCTTTATGGTCCAACTTGACTGGTGAGGACATTACACATAGGTGGGTGTAAAGTTACCCCCATGTTGGTAAGGATCAGGTTGAGGATGTGGGTGCGCCTAATGGGTTTATGGACTCGCTAGTCCACAACATTTGTACTGACAATGTCCAGGAATCTCTGGGCCTGCATACTGGAAGTTGCTTATGTTTCCATGGTTATAGTGGGATAGTTGACATCACACAGGACATTACCTAAATGCAGAGTGACTGCAGTTCATTCAGGTATGCAGTATGGATGCTTTAGTCATAAAAGTGGAGCTATAACTTGCATTTATATGGTATGGTATGGTAATAAGGTAAGATATGGTATGGGACTTTGCTTATGGTGAGTTGGACAAGAGTAAGTTTCATTCTGCTTAACCAGTCTTGAGGTTTGACCGTTTTTGATGAATAATGAGACACCTCCACCTTTTGTCTCATTCTGTACAGCAGCTGGTCTAAATGTGTGGAAGACATTATAGTCTTGTATTACTGGGTGCTGTGTATGGCTTTAAACCATGTCTCCATAACTGCATAGGCATCTGACTTCTCCAGGGTGAGGAGAGCTTACAGGGAGTAGAGTTTTTTGCTTAGCCTCCTGGCACTGAGCAGTAATACCTTTAGATTCCTAGGTTGGTTTTGCTATATTGGAAGCTTTATCAGTTTGGCACTGCCTAAAAAGGCACCATGAGGGTGGACAAAGTTTTAGCCAATAAATTAAAGCCTAGAGGGAACAAGTGCAGACCAACGCTGACAAAGCTGTGTGGTCTGTCACCCATATCCTCTCAAGTTGACAAATGCTGTTCCTTCTTTGAATAGGTTCATAGGTTCATAGGTGTGTACTAGGTTAATAGCCCTGGAGCCTTTACAAGCCTAGCCTATAGAGGTGTCCTGGCATTGTGCTGCCCAGCATTAGTTCCCAGTGCCTCTATCAAGTAGAGCCACTGGCATACTCCCTGCGGTGAACTTTCTGTTTCTCATTCACTCATCAAGATTTCTCTTGAAGAGGGCCAATGAGGTGCTCTGCTTGACATGTATGGGAAGTCTATTCCAGAGCATGGGCAGTCTCTGGGTTATGAACCTGTCCCTCTAGCATGTTCTGTTGATTGTGGTAATGAGGTTGAGGTCTCTGGAGAATGTGGTGTGGAGGGGATTGGAATTTCATTAGATGTAGAATTTCTAACAGAGCTAGGTCAGACATGGCTTTGTAAGTCAAACAGAGATCGCCTCTTAGTAGACAATATGAGACAGAGAATAGCTGGAGTTACTTGAGTTTGTCCATGTAAGACATGTGTTTAAGGCCTAGGATCCTCTTCATGAGGTACTTTTGTGGCCTTTCCAGCTGTTTCATGTGTCCAGTGAGGTGCATGCCAAATGGGGCATTATACTAGATGATTGGCCTAATGAGGGAAGAGTAGAGAGAGATAATGACCTCTTTCTTCCTGGATGCAAAACCCTTAGTAATGAGATCTGCCACATAGAAGGACTTTCTGACCACAGTGGCAATGTGGTGGTCAAAGGAGAGGTTGCTGTCAACCTTTGTCCCCAGATCTCTTATAACGCCTTCAGTGTTCAGTGGGCACCCACTGATGTGGTAATTAGTGGGAACTGAGTTTTTCCCAAAGGGGATGACAACAAATGTTTTGGCATTAAGCTTAATGCCATGGTTTTGACACCAGTCATTGGTCTCAGTGAGGCCTTTCTATAGGATATATGACACCAAAAGCTAAACCAGTTGTTAAACTTAATTCTTTTCCACTCGTATTGCAGGGTTATACTCAGAGAAGGCAAGAAGGTAAAATGCTGTTCAGTGCTAAGCTTATATCAGCCTGGGACACAGTTTGAGAGTTTCATCATGTCTTCCTTCATATAGTCCAGAGAGGTACATCTCAGGTCATTTACAACTACATGTACAGTGAAGGAATCATGCTGGTGCTTTTGGTTCAATGACCTGAGTGCATGTGTGATCTGGTACATCTTGGGCCCTGAGAGGCACCTCACCGTGACCCTGTTCTTCATCAGCTTAGTGAGTGGAACATCTGTGAGTCTCCTAATAGAATTACCAATATCTTCTAGAACATTTGTTTGTATGAAGGTAGAGCTCACAAGTTGAGAAAACCATGAGCTAAAGCTATCTGTATTGTGGTGGCTGTTGTTTGGTAGAATGGTTGTGGGGTTAGTGAGGATTCTGTGTTGGTAAAACGGCATCTAGAAGTTTAGAGGCAGTTGTGATTGTATGTGAGAGCCTTGTCTCCAGTGACAATGTATAATTACATCCTTCACACACTGTATGCAATTGTTTAAGGGTTCGTTGGCTGTCAGTGGTCATAAGACAATGGTTACACTATCTTTGAATGCTCATTTTCACAAAGCTGGCTGCAGAGACAGGAGGAAAGTGGTTATCCTTGGTTTCAGATGTTTAGTCTGCAGATTGCCAGAAGAGATGCACTCTGCGGTACAAGGGGGAATAGATCTGCTTGGGTCCTATTTAAAGTGATTTTCTGATGATGTCAAATCTACCTTTGCACCACTGCATGCATTTTCTTTTTGTATTTCCACAAGAAAAAGACTTTCAAAAAATGTGATTTCCATGCACTTTAACCTTAGTGATGTCAATCCACATGCATGAAGGTGCCCCATTTAAAGTCTATGAATGCAACATAGGTCACGTCATAGTACTGTCACAGTAGATAATACCAACTTTATTTAGACCATAGTTTAGTAAAAAGTTTACATAGCTTTTTATTAAAACACAGCTTAAATACATTTGTACAGACAATTGGAAAAATGCACCACTGCACTTGACTCATTAAATGCCACAATGCATATATAAACATCGGTAAATCCTTTTAATTAAAACTACAATGTTTAAGACAAAACTGTTGGAGCAATAGTCCTCTGTCTGCAATCTACAGTAGTGATATAATGTAAGGATTTACAACAGGTTTGCTTGGGTGCTATTTGGCTAAGAACTACAATCTTTGTGTAATAATACAGAGCAGTGCTCCTTTACATGCAAACCATATGAGCATCATACAACTATGTACCCAGGAAATATCTGAGGTTGTTTTTTATAGAAAAAGTTGGCCTCTTAATGCCTGCATTTATACATGGCACTGCTAACCTTTACTGTGTTCATCATAATGTTTTGTAATGCAAAGTTAGCTTTAACTGCCCCTGTTAATATACTACCTGCTATTAAAGAAAAAGAGGTTACAGTGGTTGAGTGGCAACTTCAGCTCCTGGGCAGCATTTAAAGCTGTTTGAATAACAGTGCACTTCATGTAGGACTGCCATTTGCATGACAGCACAAGGTATGTCATACCTCTGAATGCTAAAACTATGAGTTTCTTATGCAGTTCCCCAATGGGCGCCATCTGTTCAGCAGTGTGAGATTTATATTTATTGTAATACTGAAGTTTAAATGTAAGCACATCACTATAACAATAGTTATTGTAATGTGAAAACCTCAGCTTTGGCCGGCTAAGAACTTGCTGTATTCAACTGGACGTATAAGAGAATTTAAGTACCTTTATCTGCACTTTTTTTCCCAAAAAATACAGTATTTAAATTGATTTTAACTGTGTGTTGTAGGAATATTAACTGAACTGGAAGTTAGTCAGTGTTTACTGAATTTTGTTATTTGCTAGTAATTACAGGTGTGGGGGTAGCCACATTCTTTGATTTCCTGTCCTTGCCTATTTAAGTGGTACAGTGTGAAATATTTTCTGCTTAAAACCTCAGCTTTGGCCGGCTAAGAACTAGCTGTATTCAACTGGACGTATAAGAGAATTTAAGTACCTTTATCTGCACTTTTTTTTTCAAAAAAATACAGTATTTAAATTGATTTTAACTGTGTGTTGCAGGAATATTAACTGAACTGGAAGTTTTGACTCTGCTCTTCAGTTAGTCCCACCCACCCTCCCTGTTTTTGTTTTGGTGTTAATCTTAGTGGCCTTGAAACTGCCCCTACCACTTGTAAATTTGTGTTTGGATACTCCTTCTGGGCCCATCTCATTTGCTCACTCAACTGAGTGCAGTGAGATCATATTCTGATTTCAGGCACTCCTACTGTGTACAAAGAGAGCATCTGGGAAAAAAAAAATTAAGCTTGTTTCCTGCCTTTCCTGTTAAGTGGTATAGACTATTTGTAGGCTTCTGAGCCCCCAAGCCCTTCTGTGTTGGAGGAAAGCCTTCTAGCTTAGTTTTTTTTCTTATAACTAGCCAGTTTTCTAGTTTCAGCACTCAAATCTGTTTCTTTGATCTCAGCACTTGTTCAGAAAAAAAAAAAAAATGTCATCTGCTTTTACTGTACTTGTGTTTCTACCTACTTTTTTTTACTTTTGCATCATAGGTTCATAGGTTAGTACTAGGCTAACTGCCCTTTTGAGACATTTTTAAGCCTAGGCAATTATCCCTTGTGAGACTCAAACCCTGTACCTTGTGTTTGCAAGGCAAACACCTTAACCACTAGGCCACCCTCCCAACCCTTATCTTAAAAGTACTCAGTTGTATTTATTACTGCTTGGTGTAACTCATTCTAAGCCTTTTGGTTTAAACACTTGGGCTTCGGACCAGTTGTTTTGTACTGAGAGGGTTTGTGGTCTGCACTGTAGTGGCAGAACAGGTAGCTTACATCCTTCTAGGTTGGGAACTGCTGATTGAGGGCTCAGTGTCTGTTATTCTAAAAGTGTATTAATTCTGGTTTAAGCACTTGGGCTTTCAGGCCAGTTATTTTACATTAAGAGGGTTCGTGGTCTGCACTCTTGTGGGAGGAGAGGCTGGACTCTGCCCTTCTGAGCTGGGAATTTCTGGTTAAAGGCTTATAGTGCATGCATATCTGAACTGCTTCTTAATGAAGTTGGTGCGCCTTGTTTGCTGTGGCATAGACTGGATTCGGGCCTGCTGGATCTAGCTTTGTTTGTGTAACTTGAGCACTAATCCAGGCATTCTCTAAAGTATTCAATTGCATTTATTACTGCTTGGTATAACTTGATTAAAGTGTAGCTATCATTCTAAGTCTTTTGGATTAAGCACTTGGGCTTCAGACCAGTTGTTTTACATTAGGAAGGTTTGTGGCATGCACTGTGGTGGCAGGACAGGTAGCTTTCATCCTTCTATGTTGGGAACTGCTGATTGAGAGCCCAGTGTCTGTTATTCTTAAAGTGTATTAGTTCTGGTTTAAGCACTTGGGCTTCAGGCCAGTTATTTTACATTAAGAAGGTTTGTGGTCTGCACTCTTGTGGGAGAAGAGGCTGGACTCTGCCCTTCTGAGCTGGGAATTTCTGGTTAAAGGTTTATAGTGCCTGAATATTTGAACTGTATCTGTAAATTGGTACACCTTGTTTGCTGTAGCATAGACTAGATCCAGGCCTGCTGAATCTAGCTTTGTTTATATGCTTGTTGTTTGTTTGCTTGTTATTTCCCTGGAACACTAATTCCACCTAATACGCGGCTTCTCATCACTTCTGTGGATCACTAGTGATATCTGCATTGCTTACTGTACTTATTTCCTTGTTTCACTTGAAAGAAGGTTACTGTTTGTCGTTTTTACATTTAAGTTACCTGTAACACATTGCACTTAAGTTACCTGGCACTTGCTCGCTAAAGCAATTATATGTCAGCACTAAAAATTAAAAGCACTACACTCTCACTCCCCACTGGCCCTTGTTTTCAATTATTAAGGAATTCCCAATATTATTCTAGCATGTCCAAAGGTCAGTTGTCAATCTCCTCTCCGGTCCAGCTGGTGAATCTGGGAATCTTGAGGCAATGTTACAACTGCTTCATGTACACAGACAACCCTCTCCTCCTCCCAATAAATTCCAACACATGTGAGAGATGCAACCATATAGCCAAACTGGAGGCTAAGCTCTGTCAACTCAGTACTGGCATAACCAGTCAGGAGGAGAAGGAAACCACACTCACTACAATTCCAGTCTCACATAGACCTACCACGACAGCAAACCAAACACATAATCATACAAAAACATACTCGGAGGCTCTAAATAAAGATCTGCCTAAGCAGCAGAGACCTCCAAAGCAGACACCCAAGCAACCACTACCCCAAAACAAAACACGTGCAACACATATCTCACAAAGCCAGTGTGCTGAACAGTCACAGCCCTTAAGACTAAACAACACACCTGATACACTTGTAATAGGTGACTCTATCATCAGGCACACTGACGTCCCGCTCACCAGGCTGAACAAGGAGAGGGTCATGGTGAGCAGCCTGTTGGGTGCTAGGATCCACCACATAACACAAGCACTCAGGTCACTCCAAGGCAAGTACAAATATGACTCAGTCATTGTCCATGCTGGTGTGAATGACCTGAGACGTACCTCCCTGAACTACATGAAAAGAGACATAAAGGAGCTCTCTGAGCATGTAGCCCAGGCCGGTATGACCCTGACCTTGAGTAGCATCTTACCCTCACCAAGAATGATGCCACAATATGAAGACAAGATGATCAATTTCAACAATTGGCTTAAGTACTGGTGTCATTCAATGGGGATCCAATGCCTGTCAGCTTGGGATGATATGCTCGACAAGCCACGATGCTTTGCTAGGGATGGCTTGCACCTGTCACCCCTGGGCTTTCGGATATTGGCAAAGGCTCTTGCTACCCCCATAGTGCCTTTTTTAGGCAAGGCTCAAAAGACAACCCACCTCCATAGGTATCACAAGGGATAAGAAACTAAGAGTAATGCTACTCAATGCCAGAAGTCTAAACCTCAAGATGCACGACTTGAAACTCTCCTTAGCATGGAGAACATGGATATCTGTGCAGTAACAGAAACCTGGTTCAGGGCTCCCGAGAGCACCCCAGCACTACCAGGTTATACCTCATACCATGCTTTTCGCCCCAAAACTTGGACCGAACCACAAAAGGAGGGGGAGTATCGATATTCATCAAAGATACCCACACCTCCAGGTTGGTGGCAAAGCACGAAGCATCAGAGACTATCCATGTGCAACTAACAGTGGGTAAAACTGCCTTCCAGTTTATAGCCTGCTACAGACCACCCTCCCAAACCCAGGAACCCCACTCGGCCTTTCTGAGAACACTGGAAAATATGAAGGTCTCTCCAAACACCATTATATTGGGTGACTTCAACTACCCAAACATAGACTGGGAGCATTACTCTAGCTCCAACACCCTAGCCCAAAGGTTATTGGAATTTATAAACTCAAATGCTATGGAACAACTTGTTACCACTCCCACAAGAGGGGAAAACATACTGGACCTGATCATCACCAACATGGGGACTCTATGCTCCAGACCAGAAGTGTATCCCTCACTGGTAAGATCAGACCATAAACTAATCTCACTGGATATTCACATCCCGACCCCACCCCCTGCCCAGAAAACTACAGTGAAAAACTTCTCTAAAGCAAATTTCACACTCCTCAAAACTGAGGTGGAATCCTTCAAAGCCCCGGCCTGTGGAAAATACGGCCCAGACCGCAGAATCCTTTATAAACACATTCTATGAACACCTTCAGGAATGCATGGATCATGTGATCCCAAATAAAACCAAGACCCAATCCTCCAAAGGCAGACGTCCTGTCTGGTGGACCCCAGCCATAAACAAAGGAGACGATAGAAGGAGGAAGCTACTAAATGATAGAGCACAATCCCAAAAAGGGAAGGCATCACTGATCAGTATTAGCAAAAAACTACGGGCACTCATAAAATTGTCTAAGACCAGCTTCGAGAGAAAAATTGCACAGGACACTAAGGATAATCACAAGGCTTTCTTTAGTTATGTTAGGAACCTGGGTGGTAATTCCCAGATATGCTCAAAATTAGTCCAAAATGACAAAAATACACTGAACCCACAGACATTGCCAACATCCTAGCTGACAGGTTCAGCGCAAACTTCTCCCCCGCTCCCCACCAAAAGGGCAAATATCTATCCCAGCAGAGTGCTGCCCCCCTGACATCTCAGATGCTCAGGTAAGAGCCGCCCTCTCCAAAGCAAAAAACACAGCATCAATGGGACCAGATGGTGTCCCGGGCTGCATCCTGCATGAACTCCAAGAAGAGCTAAACCCAAACATAAAACTACTGTTCAATCTCAGCCTTACTACAGGATATGTGCCCAAAGAGTGGCGTACAGCAACAGTGGTCCCTCTCCATAAAGGTGGTGCCTCAACGGATCCTGGAAACTATCACCCCATAAGCCTGACTAGCTTGGTCTGCAAAGCTATGGAAAGGATCATCATGGACCTCATAAATAAAGATATTGGGGAACTAAAGACACTGGATCCTACCCAGTTCAGCTTTGTTAAGGGCAGATCCTGCCTCTTAAACCTGGTTGATTTCTTTGAAACAGTCACCAAGGCCATTGATGAGTGGAAGGTGGTCCACACAGCCTACCTGGACCTCGCGAAAGCCTTCGATACAATACCCCACTCGGGCATTATAGATAAGCTCACCAGCTTAAATATAAACCCCTATGTCACTAGATGGATTGCAAACTGGCTGAAGGACAGAACCCACATGGTTAGAATTGCTGGAGCCATGTCAGACTCCAAACCAGTTACAAGTGGTGTCCCACAAGGCTCAGTCCTGGGACCTCTCTTGTTCGGTATATATTTCTCGGAGGTACAGGCCAACACGGAAGGACTGTGGCTGACCAAGTTCACAGATGACTGCAAACTGGGCACCATAATCGACTCTCCAGCCGACACAAGCATCCTCCAAAAGGGCCTCATAGAAACAGACAACTGGTGCCAGAGCCATGGCCTCAAGCTAAATGCCAAAAGTGTATAGTCATCCCCTTTGGCAAAACAAAGTGCCCACAAATTACCACATAGGTGGTAATCCATTAAGTACAGAAGAAGTAATTAGGGACCTGGGGACCCAAGTTGATAGCAATCTCTCATTTGACAACCACGTGGCCAAAGTGGTTAGAAAAACATTTTATATAGCCCACCTAATCATGAAGGGATTCACATCTAGATCAGGGGAGGTCATCGTGCCTCTTTACTCATCCCTCATCAGGCCCATAATTGAGTACAATGCCCCTTTTGGGATGTACCTTACCAGACACCTGCAGCAACTGGAAAGACCCCAAAAGTACCTCACCAAGAGGATCAAAGGGCTCAGACAAATGCCATATGCTGCCCGGTTAAAGAAACTCCAGCTCTACTCAGTGGCATGCCGCCTGTTCAGAGGCGATCTGTGCCTGACGTATAAAGCCATGTCCAACCTGGAATTAATGGACATGCTGCACCTCAGAAAATCGAAATCCCATCGAGCTACGCTCGAGAGACTTGAACCTCAACACTGAAATAAATAGGACATGCTGGAGGGACAGATTCATAACCCAGAGGCTCCCTTCACTCTGGAATAAAATCCCAGTCCAGGTTAGGCAGAGTCCCTCATTGACTCTCTTCAAGAGGAATCTTGATGAGTGGATGGGAGATTGTAGGTTTACCCCGGGTATCACTTCTGTGTCACTGTTAGACAGAGGCACAGTATACTAACCTCGAAAAAGGGCATAGCAAAATAAATTTAAAATGGGTGGCGAAAGCCAAACACATTCTGACTAGGCTTATAAATGCCCTAGGGCAGATAGCCTAGTATGAACCTATGAACCTATGAACCTATGAACCTATAACTTGTACCAGTTGTAGGTATCACATGTTCCTTACTGCCCCTTGTTTTTTTTTTTGTTGCATTCAGACATTCGCTAGCTCAAACTCAAGGACATAATTTGATTAAAAGTATTTTTACAATAGTTTCCTTTACTTTACTGAAATGTGGCATACTGAGTAACATTTGCAATTTAGCAAGCATCTTTTCAGTGGAGTTGGTGAGTAATGGTCATGCCGTTACACACCAGAGTGTAGGTAACTGTGGCATCTGGACAGACAACTGGACAACTAGTTTGCTGCACACAGTTTCATATATTTGTAGAGTCATCATTTCATAGGGTTAAATGGCACAGAATAATCTGTTTTGAAAGAAACCTACAGGTAAAATAAGAAAAAAATGTATATTATAAACTTCTTCGTAAGCATCTCCATAGTTTAACTGGGCCTGTTGTGGTATTGAATATACATGCATGTTCGGCTTTAAGTGAGCAGGGAACACTCACGCTGATGTGGTTATTATTCAGCAGTAAAACAAGGCCTGTAGTAGTATAAATATTTATATGTATTTATCTTAATATACTTTAGAAGACGCATGCTGATATGAATTTAGTTTTAGGCTAGGCTTTTCATGTTGCACAGTATACACCAGTGTGCCAACAGCCTACATTCTTCTTTCAGTCTGTTTATAGTATTGACAAAGAATGGTCTAACTTTGATGAAGACCACCATTTTAGGGATTTTCAGCTAAGTATTTTGTTAGCAGAACCTTCAGGTCTCCGCAAGGTGCTTGAAACAAACTTGGGATTCTGAGAGCCTTTTTCTTCTGTGTGAAGTGTTCAGGTTTAATTTCCTGTACATTAGCAAATGATAAACATTCAGACTATTAACATTCATTCTTCTCACATAACTGATGAAACTATTATAAATTAAACGTGACTCTTTTCACATTTGTACAAAAATTAACTGAAAGGATCCAGAACAGTTTATTCAGTAACAATTACTATAGTACTGTGAATCCCCTTCTAATACTCGAATGGCCATATCATCGAATTTCATTTTCGTGAGATGAAAATCCCAAAAATGAAATACCCGAACAGCGAATTTCTCCCAGGGCAAGTACACTTTCCCAACATGCCCTTTTCTACAATGTAATGTGATCCCAGAGTTGGTATATATAGTTGGGGGGTAAAGCCCCCCACCTCGGCAGTTTTACTTACTCTAGTGTGTGTTTTGTTGAAGTATGGTCACCGTTCAGGTATTTAGTTTTCGTGATTTTCATCTCATGAAAATTAAATTCGATGATATGGTCATTCGAGTATTAGAAGTAGATCCAGTAATGTACAGGTGTTCAGGTGATCCTAAGATAACAGCTCTGAAAGGAGTTAAACGACAACTGAGCCACAAGGCCATTTCTGCTTTACCAGTACCCACTCTTTGTTCTTATCTCCCTTTTTAAAGGAGGGCCAGGCCAGTGATAATGGAGTTAGTTTATGAATACCCATCAAGTCGTCCACTTCCTTTTCAAAGGCTTACAGTGTGTCACACTTCTTAAGAGAGGAAGTTGGTTGCAAAGAAAAGGTAGGTGTTGCATGACAAATCTATTCCTCCTTGTTTCATTTTTTTGTTGGAGTAGATTTAGATCTGTGGCCTTCTGTTAGCTGGACTGTTTCATTTATGAACGTATAGGAGTTCTTGGACTACAGGATCTTTTTTAGCTCTATAAGCAAGGCACGGATTACCCTAAGGAGTCCATATTAAACTGAGTGTAGAGATAAAGCCCCCCAGTCTTTCTTTGTATGTCAGGTCTTTTAACCCAAGATCTTTCCAGTTTCAAAACCTCTGGCATCTTAACTACCGCTACTTCTAGTACCCAATTCAAACACCTCCTGAAATCCCATTATTCAAACAATTGGCTCTGCTCTTGCTACTCCCCAGGGTAAACAATAACTATGCACAGTTGCAAGGATTCTGCTACTCTCTAACATTTTCCTTACATGGCCCTGCTAATATCCTTGCTTATTCCTCCAAACTCAGCTTCAGTACAATAGGATAAACATACTATCACCTGTTCACTACACTATTAAAATCTGTACCTGATAAAGGCTATAAACCTTATCAGAGCTCTTCATATTCTCATCTTGGTCTTACTTCAATACCTATACTTTTGATGTGTGGGTGTGAGTATATATATATATATATATATATATATATATATATATATATATATATGTCTCTACAAATGTAAATGTATAAATGTATTGTGAATGAGAATGTATATGAAAAAAAAACTTTTTAGTTTTCTACTAATTGTTCAGTTTACTAGATGCATCATATGCTGTGTAAATTTTCATTTTTGTACTACTATAAATAATCTAACAACTAAATTTGTTCTTAAGAATTGTATAAATGCTAATAGTGTAACATGGAGCTTTTCTCCCCGGGCCTCCGCTGAAAATGGACCTGTGTCCAGTCGGACCCTCCTGGTTAACAAACATAAAATAAATAAATAAAATAAGTGCTTGCTATGCTCAGTAAGGTACATCTCAAAGTGGGCATTATTTTCAGTGATGGATCTAATTAGTGTGGAGTACAAGGAGATGAGGACTTCTTTTGATCTGGAAGAAATACTTTTTGCTATGAGTTGTGCCAGGTAGAATGATTTCTTAACCACTGTTGCCACGATGGTCAAACATGAAGGAGTTATGTACCTAAGTACCTAGGTCTCTCACTACCTTTTCATTTTTTAGTGGTCTGATATCTCTACTATTAGCCAGATCTAGAGGATGCTTACTAAATGCTACAGTGTTGCACTTTTTGGTGTTGTGTTTGAGCCTGTTTTTGTACACCAGCTGTTGACAAGTGTAAACCCCTGCTGGAGTAGCTGTATGTCAGAGGGGGACGTGATGACTTCCCACTTACAATCATTCAGGAACTTTGTTAATTAGAGATCTTTGTTTGATAAGCAGAGCTTGAAGAAGTAGATAGTGAATATTGGAAGTCTCAGCACAAATCTCAGAGGAACTGAGGGGGTTGGGAGGGTGGCCTAATGGTTGAGGTGTTTGCCTTACAAACACAAGGTGCAGGGTTTGAGTCTCACAAGGGATAATTGTCTAGGCTTAAAATGGCTCACAAGGGCAGTTAGCCTAGTATTAATCTATGAATCTATGAATCTATGAAAAACTGCACTGGTCACCTTCATGCTCCTGGAGGAATGCACATCTTACACTTACTGTGTGAGTCATGTCCCTAACCCAGTGGCTATCTACTTAACCACATATAGACCAGTTTGGAGCTCCTTCAGATTGTTTATTACATTTGAATGTGGTATGGTAGCAAATGCCTTGGTGAGTTCAAAGTCCACTGTGCGAACAGCTTGCCGAAAGACTACAGCCTAAGAAAATCTCTCAGAGAAGTTCAAAAGGCATATTAACAGAATCTACTGCTGACAAACCCAAACTGCTGGGGGTCGAGTCTGATAAGATTTTTGATATCACAGTTAATTGGGTCAGTTATGCTGTGTTTCAAGGCTTTGCATACAGGAGTGGTTAGGCAGATAGGTCTATAATTTGCAGGGTTAGTGCTGGGGCCACCCATGTGGAGTGGCATCACAACAGCTGTCCACCAATCTCATGGAGCAAAGGCAGTTGCTAGGCTGAGGTTAAGGACGTTGAATAGTGGGACCATCAGAGGTTGTTTAGTGTTATTAGTAAGGCAACCAGATGTGTTGTCAGGCCCCAGAGATGAGATATTTATTTGTTTTGGAGAGTACTTTCAGTACATGTTCCTTAGTGATGATTGGTGGTTTGAGTCTATCAGGGATAAGTGGGCTTGGATAGATGTCTCTGGTATGAAGATGGTGGGTCTATATTAGAACATCGAAAGTTTAATGGTTCAAATCACTAAAGGTTGACCTTTAATGACTGAACCATTAAAATTTCAAATGTTCAGAAAAAATAAATTAAAAAGAAAAAAGAAAATCTAAAGGGTGTAGGCAGGGGGGCAAGCACCCCTGCACCCCCCCACCCCCCCACTACTTAAATATACCAACTCCAAGACCGCACTACATTGAAGTAAATGGAAATCTCCCCTAATGGAGATTTCCGTTTACCCGTTCGACGTTCTGCACTTTCGCTATTCTCATGTTGACAATGTCAGATTCGACATTGTCGGCTTTCAAGATTATAATAGGTAACTGAAGATGGTATAGCATGTTGTAAGTATCCACTGGTAGGTAGTGCCATTATGAATAAGATCCGAACAACATTGAGTATCATTTATTTTCCTGACA